>NC_088230.1:2269012-2359012 GCF_036934945.1 Oncorhynchus masou masou | reverse complement strand
CACAGAAACACACACACACACACTGCCCAGACCAGCCACAGTGGTTTAACCACTCCCACCACCTGAGACACACACAGAAACACACACACACACTGCCCAGACCAGCCACAGTGGTTTAACCACTCCCACCACCTGAGACACACACAGAAACACACACACACACTGCCCAGACCAGCCACAGTGGTCTAACCACTCCCACCACCTGAGACACAGAACACACACACACACACTGCCCAGACCAGCCACAGTGGTTTAACCACTCCCACCACCTGAGACACACACAGAAACACACACACACACTGCCCAGACCAGCCACAGTGGTTTAACCACTCCCACCACCTGAGACACACACAGAAACACACACACACACTGCCCAGACCAGCCACAGTGGTTTAACCACCCCACCACCTGAGACACACACAGAAACACACACACACACTGCCCAGACCAGCCACAGTGGTTTAACCACTCCCACCACCTGAGACACACACAGAAACACACACACACACTGCCCAGACCAGCCACAGTGGTTTAACCACTCCCACTAGCACCTGAGACACACACAGACACACACACACACACTGCCCAGACCAGCCACAGTGGTTTAACCACTCCCACTAGCACCTGAGACACACACAGAAACACACACACACACTGCCCAGACCAGCCACAGTGGTTTAACCACTCCCACCACCTGAGACACACACAGAAACACACACACACACTGCCCAGACCAGCCACAGTGGTTTAACCACTCCCACCACCTGAGACACACACAGAAACACACACACACACTGCCCAGACCAGCCACAGTGGTTTAACCACTCCCACCACCTGAGACACACACAGAAACACACACACACACTGCCCAGACCAGCCACAGTGGTTTAACCACTCCCACTAGCACCTGAGACACACACAGAAACACACACACACACTGCCCAGACCAGCCACAGTGGTTTAACCACTCCCACCACCTGAGACACACACAGAAACACACACACACACTGCCCAGACCAGCCACAGTGGTTTAACCACTCCCACCACCTGAGACACACACAGAAACACACACACACACTGCCCAGACCAGCCACAGTGGTTTAACCACTCCCACTAGCACCTGAGACACACACAGAAACACACACACACACACTGCCCAGACCAGCCACAGTGGTTTAACCACTCCCACCACCTGAGACACACACAGAAACACACACACACACTGCCCAGACCAGCCACAGTGGTTTAACCACTCCCACTAGCACCTGAGACACACACAGAAACACACACACACACTGCCCAGACCAGCCACAGTGGTTTAACCACTCCCACCACCTGAGACACACACAGAAACACACACACACACTGCCCATACCAGCCACAGTGGTCTGAACACCCCCACTAGCACCTGAGACACACACAGAAACACACACACACACTGCCCAGACCAGCCACAGTGGTTTAACCACTCCCACCACCTGAGACACACACAGAAACACACACACACACTGCCCAGACCAGCCACAGTGGTTTAACCACTCCCACTAGCACCTGAGACACACACAGAAACACACACACACACTGCCCAGACCAGCCACAGTGGTTTAACCACTCCCACCACCTGAGACACACACAGAAACACACACACACACTGCCCAGACCAGCCACAGTGGTTTAACCACTCCCACCACCTGAGACACACACAGAAACACACACACACACTGCCCAGACCAGCCACAGTGGTTTAACCACTCCCACCACCTGAGACACACAGAAACACACACACACACACTGCCCAGACCAGCCACAGTGGTTTAACCACTCCCACCACCTGAGACACACACAGAAACACACACACACACTGCCCAGACCAGCCACAGTGGTTTAACCACTCCCACCACCTGAGACACACACAGAAACACACACACACACTGCCCATACCAGCCACAGTGGTCTGAACACCCCCACCACCTGAGACACACACAGAAACACACACACACACTGCCCAGACCAGCCACAGTGGTTTAACCACTCCCACTAGCACCTGAGACACACACAGAAACACACACACACACTGCCCAGACCAGCCACAGTGGTTTAACCACTCCCACTAGCACCTGAGACACACACAGAAACACACACACACACTGCCCAGACCAGCCACAGTGGTTTAACCACTCCCACTAGCACCTGAGACACACACAGAAACACACACACACACTGCCCAGACCAGCCACAGTGGTTTAACCACTCCCACCACCTGAGACACACACAGAAACACACACACACACTGCCCAGACCAGCCACAGTGGTTTAACCACTCCCACCACCTGAGACACACACAGAAACACACACACACACTGCCCATACCAGCCACAGTGGTCTGAACACCCCCACTAGCACCTGAGACACACACACAGACACTGCCCTCTCAAACAACTGACAGAGAGACCCAGACACACTTACAGACCCCACTACACACACACACACACCCTAGATTCCGCCTTCCATCCTCAACCTGCAATATTGTCATAGTTCATAATTCTCTATCTCTGTATATCTCCCTCTGCAATGAACCACTCCCACACAGGGTCTGTCCTCCCATCTCTGACCCCCCTCTCAGTTACAGAGTTATCCCACGTGCTATTCCCAAACCTTGCCCTCCTTCACTCCAACCACTCCTCCACGGAAAACCCCACTCTGAGACATCCCCAGCTACCCTGTGCTGCGGAGCCATTGGTGCAGACTAGTGATTGACAGTAAGACGAGCGACTGCTGTTGGAAAGTGGACGGGACAACCGAAACATTGAGAGACACAACCAACCTTCACCTTTCCATTTTTCCACCCCTCTACCCGGATCTGCTTTTCATACACCTCCATCCATCTTCTTTCAAATCTGTTTTTAATGGAAGCAATGTTTGCAGATATTATCAATAGTCACTGTACACATGCATAGCGATACAGACAACCCACTTACACACACGTACTCTCACGTCTGCTCTTTCTGTTGTCATGACGGCTCAAACCGAAGTTAACAGATCATGTTTTCTGTTCAAACTCTTTTAAGACTTTTATTTTGTATTTTTAATGGTACCGGGTATCAATAACAGCACCAGAATATGGGACGGGGAAAATACGTATATATTAGTTATGAATTTTATGTCAGCACAAAATATGTGAATTATACTGTATGCTACACAAGAGTTGAAGTAATGTCCTGAGCACTTTATATGTGGTAGGCCATCATAACCGAATTGGAAAATGTAGCAGTGCACTAGGTTTCTCTGTGTTTTCATAAGAATGTAAAAAAAACACACACAAAAGATGAAGACAAACGTTGGATGAACGGTGTTGGGAGAAAAACCCCAACCCAACGTCAGGTAGTCCTTAACACTGCTGCTTGTCCTTCATACACACTTTTTATTTCATCAGATTGTGTATTATATGATTCCCACCCCAGGAAACCTAAAGCCCCTACACCTGAGATTCTTTCACACCGCCAGAACTGTATGCAAGGGGTATGACTGCATCACTGGCCTCTTAGCCACTTCAGAAATAACCAGTAAATGTATTGTACTTGTCAATGGCAAACGTAATAAGTCTTCATAAACTCCCACCGTGGACCCATTTTCAACAATCTATACACTACAATGTGTTTTCATAGACCCTTTGACTCCCGATAAGTACAGCAGCCTAATGTAAGTGAAACACCCATCTAGCTCTGCTTATTACCCAGTAATGAAAACATTGTTTAAAATGGTGTGCGCTCTGAGATGCACTTCTGACTGTACCTCAGCTGCAATATGATCCCTGTACTTGCCTGTGCCATAGCCAGAGGGATTAGGTATGGTAATAACATGCTTATTACACGCTTATTACATGGTTTTTACATGCTTATTAATTCCCTTTGCTGGCCTCTGAGCTAGCTGGCGACACATCCCTTAGCAGCTCAGAACAGTATGTTGTGCGGGCGTTTGATTTCATTTCAAACAAGATATTCCTGTGCAATCGGTGATGAAGCACAGCTGTGGAGAAAAGCACTTCATTGGGTATCGATCGGAGTGAATATCAGAACAGACCAAGTCAGGACAAGACGTTTCTAGTTTGTTGTTTCTGGTTTTGTAGAAACAGTAAGGGTGGACTTAACAGAGGTTCATAGGTCGCTGTGTCTCAGCCATGATGACACAATGGAGTTGGATGAAGTTGCGCCTAACATCTGATCTAGGGTCAGATATATTTTCATCCCACTTATGGTGAACGTTAGATTGGGGTAAAGGGTAGCCTAACCTCTGGCAGTGACAGTATTGGACAGGCGGCCATTTTAGTGAGAAATGCATTGTGGGAGTGTTGTTATGAAGTAATCATGGGTACTGTAGTTTGTGTGCATATACTGTGTACACAGACAGACAAATGTGTGGCCAGGCGTTCATACTGCATGGCATTACACTCATAAAGATTGACCAAAACAGATATTACACAAAATACACAATAAGTGACAACAACCCCTACAGATTGTTGTACTTTTAAACATTCTGCTGTATAATTCTGCTGTAGTTTTACTCAACTGGTGTAGAGAGAGTATTGTATATATGGGAATGTATGTAGTTAATTACTTTTGACCAAAAAGGTGTTCACCGGTGACCCTGTCAATCAAGGGCTGGGGAATAGTGCACTTCTGTTGGTTTCTGGGAAAGACAATTATCAAACCCTGTCCTCTTTCTTTTCCTCTCGTCTTTTCTGTTTCAGTGCATTTCATTATCTCTCTCTCTCTAGCACCTCACACTACATGGAACTACGAACCCTCTCGCCACATATCTAGTGCAGAATTACGAGTTTAAAAAAATTAAAAAGTGCTTTTATATTTTATTCCATTGCTTTCATATGTGCCACTCAATGTCTGCTAGGACGTTTAAATTATTTTACGAATGATAAATGCCAAAATAAGGGGTTATTTATATAAAGGTATATATATATATTATATATTAAATATAGTGTGTAGTTTAAGACGATATGTTTTTTGCACTAGTTGAATGTTTCTGTTATGTGTGACCTGTACTACATGTAAACTTTTGCTCTCTAGTTTGTTGAGAAAGCAGATTATTTTCGCTGAACAATGTCACCTTTTCATTTCCTTTACGATTTGTATATCCTCTTTTTTTCTATTTTGACTGTAGCTTTGTCGACATACAGACCATCCTGTGAGTGTTTTTGTATTTATATCGTAGGCCTACTGTCGAACTTATAGCAATGAAAATACTGTTGTTACCCTGTTCCTTTAATACTGTTTTATAGTATGTGTACCAATAAACTATCCAGGTGTAAAATAAAGCCTGTCGTCGTGGCTCTTTGTTTATTGGCCTATGGGGATACCTAAAAAGAGCCCACCATTAACATGTTTTTTTTAGGAGCTGGAGGAATGGTCTTTTGCTCAAATTCAATGTATTATGTAATTAACTTCTATTTTTGGATTTGTTAATTCATCATGGTTACAGGGTTAATTCCGCCTGGTTACAGTGTTAATTCATCATGGTTTCAGGGTTAATTCCTCTTGGTTACAGGGTTAAATCCTCCTGGTTACAGGGTTAATTCCACATGGTTACAGGGTTAATTCCTCTTGGTTACAGTGTTAATTCTTCATGGTTACAGGGTTAATTCCGCCTGGTTACAGTGTTAATTCATCATGGTTTCAGGGTTAATTCCTCTTGGTTACAGGGTTAATTCCTCCTGGTTACAGGGTTAATTCCACATGTTTACAGGGTTAATTCCTCTTGGTTACAGGGTTAATTCCTCTTGGTTACAGTGTTAATTCATCATGGTTACAGGGTTAATTCCTCTTGGTTACAGGGTTAATTCCTCTTGGTTACAGTGTTAATTCATCATGGTTACAAGGTTAATTCCGCCTGGTTACAGGGTTAATTCCACATGGTTACAGGGTTAATTCTGCCTGGTTACAGGGTTAATTCCACATGGTTACAGGGTTAATTCCACATGGTTACAGGGTTAATTCATCATGGTTACAGGGTTAATTCCGCCTGGTTACAGTCTTAATTCATCATGGTTACAGGGTTAATTCTGCCTGGTTACAGGGTGAAAGTTAACCACGACTACTATCCAGCCTCTCCCTCCTTCCTCAGTCAACTGCTATATTTTCCAACCTGATCTCATATTTTGGATTTTTGACCCATTAATTCCGCCTGGTTACAGGGATAAAACAGAAACAACTCAAAGGGTTAAGTTTAGGTATTCATTCGGAGTGGTTAAGTTTAGGGTTATGGATTGGGGAAGGCTTAAAACAAAACCATTGAAACAGACTTGCTATTACCATCAGGTGTAATCAGCATACACAGTATTCTTGAGTCTTGCTAGAGTATTGTGAACTGCCATAGTGCAGTGGTCTGAGCAGCATGCTTTGCCTATGAGCATCATCACTTAGCTCCTAGTGCTGGGAAATATATATTTTTAAATGATTCTCAGGACCTTTTCAAATGTCCAAAACAGGTACAATTGATCAAATGTTTTCCTTATTTTTGTGTGATTTGAGTTAATTGTGTTTGTTGTTCCTCTGGCTGCCACAAGTGACAGAGAACTTACTTAGTTGCACCTTTTCGCCACCAAACTCTGTACAGGCCTTGAATTCAGACTGACTTACTAAGTTTGGCACAGGTCACTCAATTCCTTAATGATGTACATTTCAGTCAACCGGTGGTTGTGGAGTGTTCAAAAGTGTACGACCTGTTCCATTTTAACAGTGTGAAACTCTCCCAAGAATATACCTGTGAATGTAAATGTTATGTAATTGTAAAAATAAAAACATATCTTGGTTCTTGCCTTGTGAAAGGATGACAACTGAAGATATATGTGTCATTGAAGGCTGAGAGGGGCGGGCGGGGGGTACACGCCCACACCTCTCTCCCTTAACGTTGAACCCTGGCGGGAGCGAGCGGTGGACGTGATTCGCGTTCCACATTCAATAATCAGATTCAACAAGCGCTAAATTAATTTACAGCCGCCCAGACCACTACATACAAACAGGCGGTGCAGCATCTGAAGCGCTTTATTCATAATTCAACTATTAGTGTTACCATTCGAAAACGTGAAAAAGTATGTTAATGATGTTAGCATTGTCCTGGCAACTCCATGGCTTTTCTTCGCTGTAACACCGCTTTGAGGTGCGGTATGTTTTAGTGGTGCGCATCAGGTTGGGAGAGAGAGGTAACACCAAACCTGCTCCTCCTGACTGGAAGGCCTTTTCTCCAACATATCCCTACATTACAACGTTATTCTATCGGTTTAGTCATCATGTTGAAACTTCCGGTGTAGTCCAACGGACAAACAAGCACCAGACTCCCCATCAAGTCCGTGTTGAAGGATAAGGTCCACTTGGCGAGGGCTCTCTTGACACGCTGGATAGGAGAATTACCGAATCCAAAACTGGGGGGCGCAGATCCCCCTCATCTCCTCTGTTCTGCTCCCCGACTGTCAGACCAGGTCCACTTGTATAGAAATGGTTCTCCATAGGGGCGCCAGTGTCAATTGTCAAAGACGAGAGTGGCTGCACTGAGCTCACTTACTTAATGTGAAAAAGGTTGCCTGTGGAGGCAGTGAAGATTTTGGTGAGTAACAATGCAGATCTAGAGATGGTTGACGCGTGGGGGAACTGCGCTGATGTGCGCGGCGGTGACAGGTCACTCAACGTTTTTGGTGAGAGCCTTCAAGAGACTGGGGCTTCCGACAGAATAAAGTCGGTAACTCGGCGATGGAGGTGGCAAAGTTTCTCGGCCACACAGACTGTTTTTATGCACACACCAGTAACAAACAATCAAAAAAAAACGAATGAGAACGACGTTGGGGGTCAGAAAGATGGTCCTTTCCATGTCAGCTCGGATTGTAACGTAAACGAGGAGAAGTTGGTGAGAAAGTTATTGGATCCCATTAAGAGACCAGTTGTTCTTCAGGCGTGTCTCCAAAGCGTGTACGGGACATCACATGGCTCCCGAGGGCTTCGGGTCACAGAGTAAAATGATCTGGTCTTAAAGAGTCAACGACTGTCAATGGATTCCATCGAGGAGTTTGAGATAGAGACTGACAGCATACCCACAGGGGCTGTTTTTTCTCGGTTGTCCTCACCCTCAACCCCCCTCCTCGATCTAACAACCTGACTTGCCCTAAAAACGTCTGTAAGGTCATCAAACCTGGGGGCAAGTTCACCAGCTCTGACAACACCCTGAAGACCACCAAAAGCTGTGCGTCACTAGCTGCGCCAACTGCCTCTCGTCTTGTTATCCTACTAACTGCCCTCACAGGTAACAAAGGAAAATATGAATTGGATAAGGACAAACTGAAAACAGCACCTGACTTTAATATGAGGCGATTTGAAGATAGCTATTACAGAAAATGTGCAGTTTGCCTACAAGTATCAGTCCTGTGCTACCTGACCGTTCAAAACTATGTGGAGAAACGTTCCACCAACTGCCAACACCAACATTGCAGATGTTACACTGCCTATTGCCAGCTCCTCAACGACTTTAACAGTATTGGGCAACAAACTGTTACGGAGATGTACTTTCCCCGCGTTTAAACAGAGCGGGAAGGAGGCGCAGGAGGTCGCGTGTGGAGGAGATCCCGCCTCAGGTTCACCGCGAGGAATTCCGCGTTCAGGGACGTTTCCGCTGAGTACAAAACACCCTCAGGTGGGGAGAATAAGCGCCGTGAAGTGCGAGCTTGACTTCAATTTTAAAACGGCCCATTCTTATTAAACCGTATGTCTTGTGCGCCATGCGTAATAGCCCAGTGTCCCATTGGAGAGCCGAAGTATTTGCAAGCTTTTATTCCCACTGCTTTTATTCCAGAACTAGGCCTACTAAAACACTGGATTAAACTAACCTACTCGTGATTTTAGATTGAGAACTATGAGATTAGTTGAATCGGGTGTGTTAGTACTGTTTTGGACTGGAACAAAAAGCTACACACACTGCCCCCTTGTATAGTGTCGGGAAGGGGGTGGGACAAACGTAAGGCATATCCACGGGGAAGCCTCAAGCACAAAGAGGAGTCCTGTGCTACCATAAAGATTATGTACATTTACTATGAATAGCAAACGCCATCACCTGCATAGCTATTCACAACGGTTGTGAAATATCAATAGACATGACATTTCTTTAACTCGTTTTCATGGGACTGCGTTTCTAATTATATTTTAATTATTATATTCTTAAATTGTGAAATATTAAGATGAATGAATAAATAAATATTCGTTTGTATTTAAAAATGGCAAGGGTTTGTATTCTCTGGAGGAGAGAGTATGTGTGTGTGTTTCCTCAACGTCAAGCTCCTTGGTAAGTTATAAAACCCTCACAAAACCTTGACTTTAGAAAACTGGGTCATTCTGAGTACTGGGTCAAGTATACTGAGAATGCTATCACATTTACAGGGCGTTATAGGAATTTTGTTTCACTGTCTGATGCAGATTGTATTGTTGCCTGTGTTTGTGAAGTGGAAAGTGGGGGGGTGGAGGTGACTTGAGCATAGGAGTGTCAACTGTCACAGCTGAACGGTTGACAGAGTTTTGACTCTGTCAGCTATTCTTTTCTGAGTCAGTAGCATTTACGGACAATGTCCACTATTGCCGGATTACAAGCGATAAAGTCTAACATCATCTGACACATCACACACATACTCCTTTTTTTCGACTCATATGTTTAGTGACGTTTAGAATTGTTTTAATCATACACACACGGTAGTCAAGGGTATGTATGTACGCTGTATATTATGAACAATGTCTTTGGCAAAGGTGTGAGAGGAGGACTGCGCGGGTGTCCTCAAGCCTGAGTTCACACACACTGAGCTGTGTGTGAGAAAGAGCGCGTTGCCAGACTGCAATCCACGCACGCACATACACCACAGCAGCTGCAATCTTGCTCAGAAGCAGAGAGGAGGGGGTAGCAACGATCCCCCTCACACACACACACACACACACACACACACACACACACACACACACACACACACACACACACACACACACACACACACACACACACACACACACACACACACACACACACACACACACACACACACACACACACACACACACACACACACACCTCAGCTGCAATCACAGTGATGGATACAGAAGCATTGCGGGACTAGCTGCGGTTGCTGCAGCGAAGCTCTTTGGAAGAAACAAACTTCGGGAGAGAAACTGAACTTCTTCCCCCGGTGAATCACGTGAGTCACCCAGAGCGTTCTTACCGGCTCACTGTCTATCTGTTGGTATGTACAGGGGAATCTCTGCATTGCCGCAGGCGACGCTCACCTAAAGCTCTCTCATCGACTGAATTCAGAGCGCGGAGAGAGTCTAGAGCAGTACAAGGTGTTCAGAAAGCGGCAACTGAACAACTGTGGCATTTTAATGCGCAGCAAACCGGATGCTATCTCTCTCACGTCCACCTGGAGATTTGCTGCATTCGCGATGATATGAGCGTGACTACCTGACGCTGAGCAGCGGGATCCCTCATTGCTTTCTTTCTTTCTCTCTCTCGCTCTCTCTCTTTTCTTTCAATCTCTCCCTCTCTCTCTTTCTTTGCGGGTTCACTACACAGGCTACCCCGCCAGTTAGCCGTTTCAGTGCCCGGATCCAGTACAATGAAGCGGCTCAGATTCAGCACCTTGGACAGCGCAGGACTTCTGCTACGTTTGTTCGGTAAGCGACGACTGTGTGTGTGTGTGTGTGTGTGTGTGTGTGTGTGTGTGTGTGTGTGTGTGTGTGTGTGTGTGTGTGTGTGTGTGTGTGTGTGTGTGTGTGTGTGTGTGTGTGTGTGTGTGTGCGTGTGTGTGTGTGTGCGTGTGTGAGTGCATGTGTGCGCGCGCGCACGTGTGTTGCATACGATATTTCGGTCGTGACTGCACAAAGCAGCCTGCGTGTCTAGCTGTCTTTGTGTGTGTGCGCATGTGTGTGTGTTTGTGTGCGTGTGTGTGTGTGTGTGGGGGGGGCATTCCTGTTCAGTGTGTGCGTAGTAGCACATCCCCTACCTGTATTCAACGTCAGTGCAGTGAAAAGCTAATTGTGAGAAGAATACTCAAATGCAAGTCATTATTATAACATGTATTAGACTCACCGATATGGACATCTCTATGTCCTCCCATTTTTCTAGCATAGACATGCGGTGAGATTTAAAATGTATACTACATCCGTGTCATGTAGCTGGGTATTGTTACATCTAAGTGGGCAAATGTACTCAAGCGAAGCTATAGGTCCTCATTCATTGCTCCCAACAGTTTTCTTCTGGGAGACAAGAAGCCCTTTAGAGTCTAATCTTTGAGTCTTCGGGCTGCCTGGTTTTGCTGATCGTGCATGTTGCATGGCATGCACTCCAGTCTGTAAGAGCATTGACAGTAAAACACATTCCTGTGAACCATCTTTCATTATACTATAGCCTACAGATTCTATGTTATTCTATTCCTTCTGCAGACCTCACATGTTTGGGCATATTCATTGCAATATCGATTGACGCAAAAAAACAACAACAACATATAACATGTGTTTGCCACTCTATTACCCTTGTACTCTACACTGCTGACGTGACCCTTACACAGTACCACCCCGTTTTCAGGGATCCTGGCCCGGTTGACCGTGACGGCTGAGCAAGAGGGAGAGAATCTCTCTGGTCTGTCCACCAACCCAGACAAAGACATCTTCGTGGTCCGGGAGAACGGGACCACCTGCCTCATGGTCGAGTTCGCTGTCCGCTTCACGGTCCCCTTCGACGTCCTCGCGATCAACGGGATAGACGTAAGTAACAACTCCGATATTTCATGTCTCTGTGTTCTTTTTTACTTCGCATGTAAGGTGTCCAAGTCAAGATTTCATATACAACTGCGTAGATAATACAGTTAGTTTAACACTACTTTTCATGGCACTTTCCTTTTGGACCGTATCCTCACTATAATAGCCTAGTATACCGCTGGGAATGCGTGGGTGGACACAGCCCGGCAGACTTCGGTTGTCAATTTAGACACTGACACATTTCTGTATATGACAATTTACTCTCATTTAGACACACATGGGGCACTCATGCCACGGTATTGCGCGCGGTGGGCTGTGCGTAAAATGATGTGCTGATATTTTGGAAACCCGTATTGGCCGACTGTAGCAACTTCGTGCCAGTGTGAAACAAGTCCATATTGTCATCAAAGAAGACTAGTCTATTGAGAAACGCATGTGACCATCACAATCAATCACACATTGGTGTTTGTTGCCCTTCTGTTCTCTGCAGCTCATCACGGAGAATGCGTATCTGGCTCTGCCTCGCGGGGCAGACATTGAAGGGAAATGCGGGAGCCAGGACGCCGATATACACATCTCGTGGAAGGATAAGGCCTACACACTCCGCATCAACTTCGTCAAGGTTTGTCCCCTACTGTGAAACAGTCAGTAGGCAACCGCGTCTGATTACAATTACCCAAAATCATTAAGAGCGTTTATCCCGCGTGGGATTCTTGTAAAAATATGTTTAGATAACAACGCCTACACATAACATCCGTAATGTTCTTCTTCTGCTGGTGATGACTGTGTGTGCGTGTGTGTGTGTGTGTGTGTGTGTGTGTGTGTGTGTGTGTGTGTGTGTGTGTGTGTGTGTGTGTGTGTGTGTGTGTGTGTGTGTGTGTGTGACTGCGCGCGTGTGTGTGTGACAGGAAACCCGTGACAAGGGAGATGAGGTGTGGAAGATTAGCAAATTGCAGTTTGTTTATGACACCTCGGAGAAAACGCATTTCATCAACCCATACAACCGTGAGTAGCAGTTATATCCCACTCAGCATTTTCTGTGTATGTTTTGAAAAATGGTTTTGTATAATAATTATTTAATATTTGCACTAAACGTGTGCAATAAAGAAAGGCAATTAATATACTTAGGCCTTATTTCGGAGTTTTTCAAATATATTTTTCTTCTATAAACCTTCTACTTATAATTATTATTATGTTCCTGTTTTATATATTTTTTTCCGTCACTTTTGATTAATTCCAGTAATTTCGATTAGACATATGATGAGCTAATGTTGAAATTCCCGTAGCCTACCCCAACAGCACAGTTTTTGGATTCAGTATAAATTCACATTTTAAAACTCATGACGGGACAGGCAGAAGTTGAACACGGAATTATTGAAAGAAAAACGGTGACTTTTTTGCTGGATAAAAAGCCCGTCTTTCTGGACACGCTATTGGTGTGCATCTGCCGCAGTGGCCGTTTTACCTGCGTGTAGAATCAAAGTGATTCCTATCGCCCTAATACGTTTTATACTTAGACGTTGTTAAATGTCGATATTTGTTCCAAATTATTTCATAAATATTAATATGAATACTCTATTATTCCAAATTTATTTCAATATTTTGTAGCCTTTATTTTACTTATTTCTATACATGTTGCGTTTTTGTGTTTCTCTGTATGAAATCCATGCATGCTTGTGTGTGCATGTGTAGATGTGCGTGTGTGTGCGTTCGGGATTGCCTGTTTGTGTCCGCACGTCTGTCTGTCTGGCTAGCTGTGTGTCTCACTTTGTCAGTCTTGTGGGAATTCCTGTGCTCTTCTTTTAGACCAACCTACCCATATAGTATGTTTCCTCACGTACTGCATCCTCCTATCCCATCTCTCCATCTAGCTGGGAAGCACACAGCCAGCTCCCACGGTCTGTCAGCGCTAGTGACCCCTGCTGGCCACTCCTATGTCTGCGAGGCTAAGCAGACACTCACCCTCATCTCCAGTGACCACCAAAAGGGAGTGACTGTCGCCATGAGTGACATTCAAATCCAGCCCTTCGACATCAACTCAGACTTCATGTTCAGTGAAGGTACATGATCTAGCCATGACATCATACCAGCCATGTTCAGTGAAGGTACATGATCTAGCCATGACATCATACCAGCCATGTTCAGTGAAGGTACATGATCTAGCCATGACATCATACCAGCCATGTTCAGTGAAGGTACATGATCTAGCCATGACATCATACCAGCCATGTTCAGTGAAGGTACATGATCTAGCCATGACATCATACCAGCCATGTTCAGTGAAGGTACATGATCTAGCAATGACATCATACCAGCCATGTTCAGTGAAGGTACATGATCTAGCCATGACATCATACATTTACATTTACATTTAAGTCATTTAGCAGACGCTCTTATCCAGAGCGACTTACATACCAGCCATGTTCAGTGAAGATACATGATCTAGCCATGGCATCATACCAGCCATGTTCAGTGAAGATACATGATCTAGCCATGACATCATACCAGCCATGTTCAGTGAAGATACATGATCTAGCCATGACATCATACCAGCCATGTTCAGTGAAGATACATGATCTAGCCATGACATCATACCAGCCATGTTCAGTGAAGATACATGATCTAGCCATGACATCATACCAGCCATGTTCAGTGAAGATACATGATCTAGCCATGACATCATACCAGCCATGTTCAGTGAAGATACATGATCTAGCCATGACATCATACCAGCCATGTTCAGTGAAGATACATGATCTAGCCATGACATCATACCAGCCATGTTCAGTGAAGATACATGATCTAGCCATGACATCATATCAGCCATGTTCAGTGAAGATACATGTTCTAGCCATGACATCATACCAGCCATGTTCAGTGAAAATACATGATCTAGCCATGACATCATACCAGCCATGTTCAGTGAAGATACATGATCTAGCCATGACATCATACCAGCCATGTTCAGTGAAGATACATGATCTAGCCATGACATCATACCAGCCATGTTCAGTGAAAATACATGATCTAGCCATGACATCATACCAGCCATGTTCAGTGAAGATACATGATCTAGCCATTACATCATACCAGCCATGTTCAGTGAAGATACATGATCTAGCCATGACATCATACCAGCCATGTTCCGTGAAGATACATGATCTAGCCATGACATCATACCAGCCATGTTCAGTGAAGATACATGATCTAGCCATGACATCATACCAGCCATGTTCAGTGAAGATACATGATCTAGCCATGACATCATACCAGCCATGTTCAGTGAAGGTACATGATCTAGCCATGACATCATACCAGCCATGTTCAGTGAAGATACATGATCTAGCCATTACATCATACCAGCACAACAACCTCCGGTGGTACTCCTCTCATGGCAAACGTCCCACCCATGTCAAACGTCCCACCCATGTCAAACGTCCCACCCATGTCAAACGTACCACCCATGTCATACGTCCCACCCATGTCAAACGTCCCACCCATGTCAAACGTCCCACCCATGTCAAACGTCCCACCCATGTCAAATGTACAGCCCCGTATAATAAAGGTTGTCACCTGGAGGAGAGATATGACACTAGTGAGGATGATGATGATGATAATGAGAGGTTACCGTGCAGTAGTATTGGAGAACTTATCTCACAACCCCTACAAACTATGCCCCCCCCGCCCTTCCTCGCCCTCTCCCTCACCCTCCTTCTCTCTCTCTCTCTCTCTCTGTGGGGGCTGGTTGCTGCAGTTTGAAGAGCATGGCTGCAGAGGGAGGGAGGGAGGGAGGCAGGGAGGCAGGGAGGGAAAGAGAGGAAAAGGAAAAGAGAGAGATAGATAGAGGGGAACGTGAGAGAGGTCATTAGGATTTTATGGCTGTAGTTATAGCCCTGTCCTCAATGCAGACTTCACGACTGTAGTTAGATATATACTGTCAGTCAATGTGCCCTCTAAAGGCTATCACTCTTCTCTCTCTGGACTGCAGTAAACTAGACTGCGTTTTGCTACGGTGCCCTTCAACTGTAGTGTTTATTAACCCTTGGTGTACAGTGGCCTTTCATCTGGTACATACTATATTCACTTTTAAAGCTACATTCTCGGAAATCTGCAAACCACCAGAGAAGGCCACCATTGAAAATATAAACATAAAATCCATCCCATGATCCAGGACATCAGAAGGCTATAGTACATGTAAACAGTACGACATATGAGCGAAACTAGTTTAAGGCCCTGCCTGACTGTTGCCCTTAAATATGACACTTTCTAATTTAGAGACCAGTGAGACTGTTTCTGGGACATGTTGACCTCATATTATTATGTGTTGACCTTTGATCTAATATTAGTCAGCGAGGTCATGTGAAGGCTCTCTCACATAGAGGAGAATCTTCTCATTGTGGGCATGGGAAAAAGTAAAGGGACCTGACTGACCAGTGAACTCATTTTGAATTTCCTTATTGGTTATAGTTTGGTTAGTGTAACAGTTAGGGTTTAGGTTAGGATTAGGTTTGCAGGCCACTCATGTAGCTTTAGCCGCAAACCCATGTGCAGATAGAACTGTGTGTGTGTGTGTATGTATGTGTGTGGGTAACACACTCACACATATGGACAGATAAACAGACAGACGCATGCACGTACGCACACACACACACACACACACACTAATGTATTCTGTGTGTGTGTTTCACCCTGCAGCCTATAAGTGCATCACGGACCAGCGGGAACAGCTGGAGGAGACTCTTCCTCTGATCCTGGGTTTCATCCTGGGCCTCATCATCGTCATCACGCTGTCCGTCTACCACTTCCACCTCAAACTGACCGCTGTCACCCAGCCACAGCTGCCCCGCGACCGGTCCATGTACAAGAACATGTAAGGAACTGGACATTGAAACAAACACTATATGACAACTCTCCATGGTCAAGGATAGTACAGTAGAACAACATTCCAAGACTCCCCATGTTCAAGAGCATCTAAGGAATCAAACATTAGATCATCATCAACACAATGACTCTCCATGTACAAGGTAATAGGACATTGAAACAAGCACAACATGATGTTCAAGACATGTAAGGAATCAGACACTACAAATCACTACGACTCTCCATGTTCAAGGATATAGGACATTAAAAACAAGACGACATGACTACTCTCCATTCAAGGATATAAAAAAAATGATACTAGACTACAATTATAACCACAACGCTCCTGCCTCTCCAAAGTCAAACCAATGTGACTTCCCTTGCTCTGAACTCCCCATATATTGGAGAGTAGGCCATAACTTTATGGAGGCCTAACTTGCGATATGGCTAACTTGAGATACGTGTGCGTAATTTGGAGCGTTCTCGTAAAATCCTGCATTGAAGTCCTTTGGAGACTTGCGCAACATTCAATTTATTTTTTCTTCAGTTAGCGTTCCACCCCTGTGTGTTCTGCTGTCCAGAAATCGCAGTTTTTTCTGTCGAGAGGCCTGCGCTTTTGTCATCATCCCCCCCCATCACGTGTCTCTGTCTTTTCTGTCAACGAGCTATAAAAGAAACCTCGCTGGTTAGCAGGTCCAGAGTTCAGCTGAAGATTTTACTTTCCCGGACTCCAGTTTTTACTTTTTGTTTTAGAATGCAACCATAGTGGTGAAAGTGGACGGTGTTGTGGTGTGTATGTACACTGTGCAGGTCTTTCAATGAACTTCAGAAATCATGAAAAATAAATCATTGCAGTAAATGCTTTACTTTGGTATGACGGATCATTTTCCAGATCGATGGAATTATGTCAAGAAAAAAATATGAAACGTAAATTTAAAAAGAAAAGGAAAACATGGTCTGTAAAAATGTGCCCCCCCCCTAAAAAACAACATATTTAATACATTTATCTCATATCAGAATGTCAGAAGAAGTTTATCAGTGTTTATCATTGTGAAAGAAATGTGCAAAGATATTTAAGATTTAAAAATAATAAATGTACACTATTTTCAGAAAGACTATGCATAGAACACTATGCTGATGCTACTTTAATGTTCACTGAAATAAATTTTACAGGAGATATCCTAAGCCTGTGTAAGCCTGTTTTTCATGCTTTCTTTGTGTATGCTCACTATCAAACTTGTCTACGACATTAAGACAGCTTTCATTCGCTCAGATTGTTGGATAGTAAAATACATTTCAGGAGCCAGTTTCTCATACAGTTGCCAAATATTTCAGAACATGAGAACTTAACATAAAACATTGTTGCACTGAATGGACTTAAACACTGAAAGAGATGGGAGGGGGGTAAAACATTCATCACACTCATCAACGTCTTTAACCAGGAGTGGCTGAGCGTTGTGTCTGAACCTGGGTGATCGATGCTCCTGTCCGGCATGGCACGGCCAAGGCCTCGAGGCGGAGATGGACTATTGATCTCGCCGTTTGACACTGGGCCTTCAGAGGAAACGCCATATGAGCAAGTCCCAATTGGAAATAAATGGAGCATGCGTGACATCCACAACTCTTTGTTTGAACACCACAGACATCGTTAATCATATTGCCTTGAACATATTTTTTTGTCTTCTTCTTAATGCCTCTTAAGGTGAAAGAAATCCAAAAAAGTAACTGAATGTAATCAAATTACTTCACAGAGTTTGGGTAATACAAAAATGTCATTACCCGTCTTCCATAAATTGCATTACCTGTCTTCCTTTTAAGGTTTCTTCTTGTGAAAGAGGATTTTTATTCTCCTGGGTCAAACCATAGAGAATGATAGAGGCCTTTGTTGGCCAAAAGGCTGTTTTAGCATGGGCAGCACCATTGAGTGCTTCCACCATGCTTCCGACATTTTAAAGTGGTCAAAGTAGTCAACTAGGTGGGGATTCCTATGAGTTGTAGCCTCAATGGCGCTGCCCATGCTGTCACAGATGCTATAATGACACAGCCATAAAGATGAGTCCTCTATCTATCTCTATGGGTCAAACCAAATCAATATCCTATTATAGTTCCTTCCACACAAGAAGAGGGGAAAAAACAATGGCCTCCTATATTTTCTAGTCATGTGATGCGTATCTATCTATTTGTCCTCTAGTCGTTTCAGCTAAAGAGGCAAGGCTATTTTGGAGACACACCAGTGTCCACTGAAGTGCCTCGCTAAACATTATTATGTATGTTTAGCGGCATATTCAATTAAAACCCATGGTTTGGTATTTGGTATCAGGGATGGGCAAAAACACAATTATTGGTAATCTGTAGTGTTATGTGGACAAGGTGGGATATAGCTTAAACAACTAGCGGCAATGGGAGATATCAGCACCATGGACAGCAGTGAACTGGGAACCTCGCGATCTGACGTTCAGGACCACAGGACAGTGGTCAGCGGTGGTCTCAAGTGCAGCTGCAACTCCACTGGCCACTGGAAAAATCCCATTTATTGGATAAGACCTAAACAGGAAGCAATGAGCCTCCTACACCAACATCGATATTTCAGTTCAAGCATACTTTTAGAATTGTGAATTATAGGGATTAAATGTGCACTTATTTGAAATTAATTGAACTATTCTTGATTCTTTGACTTATACATCAACATGCAAGAATGTGTATTTTGTATTCATTTGCTCTGTAAATATCTGATGGTGGGTTTAAAGGCCCTCGGATTGACCCTGGGTTTGTACAGATGAGAGTGTGGAAAAACACATGCTACACTTGTCAATGTTTTAATGGGCTTTTTTAATTGAAACCAGCTTCACTGATAACAAACATGCAATATCACTGTACAAGCAACACCACGGATAGTAGTACTCATTCAAGTCCCGAAACCAGCTCTCACACACACGCACACACGCACGCACACACACACACACGTTCATATTTACATCTCACAGTGAATGATGTGTTAAAAACAAAATGGGGTTACACTTTCCAATTAGAACTGAGAATCAGATCGCGGCACAGTTGTTTGTGTGTGTGTGTGTGTGTGTGCGAGAGAGAGAGAGAGAGGAGAGAGAGAGAGAGAGAGAGAGAGAGAGAGAGAGAGAGAGAGAGAGAGAGAGAAGGAACAGATGGCAGCCAGGATGTGTGGGAGTAGAAAAACAGGCCTTTTACCACTGTGTGTATCAGACTGAGAAGCTCAGATATTGCTATAGGAGTCTTGGATGAGTGTCCATTGAATTTATAGGAGTGTCATGATGGGTAAAGAATCTCTTTTACAAATAAACTGATATCTTCTCTTATCTTTCCACTCAAACAGTGCTACGTGGGATTTGTAAAAAATGTCATTTTTTCTAAAGGTTAATAAATGATGGTGATGATGGATATGCTTGGGGTATTGCTTGTATGATATAACCAACATCACTGTTTGGCTGTTGATATTTATAAACGTAAAACAAAAAGAAAGGCCACACTACCAAAAAATAAACCTTTCAATTCAAAAAAATAAATAAATACTTTAAAACAGCATACAAAATTCTGGCCTTACCCTTTTTCCACACTCAATTGAGGTTCTGTCCACAAATGTGGGATAATAAATATATTCATGTTCATTTTTGTAACAGTTAGGGGTTAAATTCTTAATGAAAAAATGGATTATTATTATAAACAGTAGGAAAGATCTTCGCAGAAACTCTGATTTCTATGTAATACTGCCCATATCACAATGGTCACGACACAATAAAATACTGCAAATTATCAAAACTGTACAGAAAAACTTACATATTTCTCTAAAATACATTTTCACTGTTAGTGTGAGAAAAGAGAAGTGAAGAGAGCGATGTTTTTATTCCACCAATAGGCGAACAGCCTGTCTTCTAGCCAGACTAAGACACACCCACACCGCCCCAACTCAGACATCACCAAATACTCGTCAACACCAAATGCTGCTTCCTGATTGCTCTGAGATCTAATGCTCATGTCTGGGGGTGGTGGGCGTGTCTCATAGGTCCCTCAACACGGCTGCCAGCCAGGCAGTGTCAGCTGATCACTGCACACCGTCTACGCTCTAGTCGATGGCTACTACAGTACAACTCTACAGGACTCACAGACAGCCTAGTAAGAGAGGAAACTGCACTGGGACGACCCACCCTACTGGTCTAGCAGCCTAGTGAAGCCAAAGAGTACGAACCAAAAGGCTCGCATTTGTTAGCATTTGGCGCCCGTATAAGCAATAAGCCTGCCACAGAAGACTGAAGAAGAGACTCCTACAGTACAGTCCCCTATGCTCCAGTGTTGAACTTTATATAGTATTTTTCAAAATAGAAGATATCATGTTTCTCTTTAATCTTTTCTTTGTAAATAATTCCTCTAGCTAAACTACTGCTCGGTTACAGGTGTGAGTGTTTGTTTTAGTGGCGTAGTCTCTCAGGTCATGTGGGTGTTTGTTTGGCAGGGTGTGTGGCGCCGCCCTGGTGGCGGGAGGTCAGGTCAGCGGTGGCGGTAGTGCCTCATTAGGGGGACGATGCAAGATGGGGGGCCCGAGAGCTTGAGGAAGGGGTGCTGGAGCAGCTCCTGGGCTGTGGCTCGCTGAGACGGCTCTCTAACTAACATCAGGTCGAGGAAGGCCCTCATAACCGATGATACCTGAAGGAGAGAAAAAGAACACATGACTATTTATTTGATTTGGGGGAATAACTGACATCAATAAAAATGTCTGTAAATGTGCCAATTAAAATTCTAATTAAAAAAATGAACCCTGCTGACCTTGTGTGACTCCTTTAGCCGTGGGGGCAGGTTGTCTCGTATCCTCCTCATGGCCTGTAGAGGGGGTTCGTTAAAGTACGGGGGTTCCCCATCTATCATCTCTATCACCATGATGCCCAACGACCAGATATCCACCTAGCAGGCAGTGTGGACGGTGTTATTGTCTTTTTTCACAGCTCACTTTCTACAACATTATGCAACGGGTGGGCCTAATCCTGAATGGTGATTGGTCTATTCCACAATATACTATGACGTTAAAATGCCCATTTACTCTGTGCCATATGTCTGCGCAATCCACTGTCTCATCAGCCAAGCAAGGCCCGTTTTAAACATGATCTCCACTATAAACAGCATCTAGACATTATCTCACATTCCACTGTCTCATCAGCCAAGCAAGGCCCGTTTTAAACATGATCTCCACTATAAACAGCATCTAGACATTATCTCACATTCCACTGTCTCATCAGCCAAGCAAGGCCCGTTTTAAACATGATCTCCACTATAAACAGCATCTAGACATTATCTCACATTCCACTGTCTCATCAGCCAAGCAAGGCCCGTTTTAAACATGATCTCCACTATAAAAAGAATCTAGACATTATCTCCCATTTCTTTAAGATGACCATTTAATTTTCAACAGAGGAGATTTGTGTAAACCTTGCTGTCTGTCTCTCCGACATTTGCAACATTGTTTCGATATTAAAAATTAGTTCTCCAGCTGTCCCATAGTAATGAACGTGTCGGGGTCGGGACGAGGCAGACAGGGAGGCAGCATTTCTCAGCCAGTTGAAATCATGAATCAGCTGGCATCATTTTTATGGATATTTTCAAAGAAATGTCAATTGAAAAAAAGATCAAACGAAACGAAGTGCAGCTAGTTTGCAGTCTTTCCAGCTTCAAAACGTTTTATACATTTGCAAACATTTCTATAAACCCATTTTTGCTTTGTCATTATGGGGTATTGTGTGTAGACTGATGAGGACAAAACAACTATTTCATCCATTTTAGAATAAGGCCTGACAACAGCCGTCTCAGGCCTGACAACAGCCGTCTCAGGCCTGACAACAGCCGTCTCAGGCCTGACAACAGCCGTCTCAGGCCTGACAACAGCCGTCTCAGGCCTGACAACACCCGTCTCAGGCCTGACAACACCCGTCTCAGGCCTGACAACAGCCGTCTCAGGCCTGACAACACCCGTCTCAGGCCTGACAACAGCCGTCT
Source organism: Oncorhynchus masou masou (assembly GCF_036934945.1). Classification (NCBI taxonomy): domain Eukaryota; kingdom Metazoa; phylum Chordata; class Actinopteri; order Salmoniformes; family Salmonidae; genus Oncorhynchus; species Oncorhynchus masou. The sequence goes on along the minus strand of NC_088230.1, from coordinate 2,336,348 downwards.
CAGGCCTGACAACACCCGTCTCAGGCCTGACAACACCCGTCTCAGGCCTGACAACAGCCGTCTCAGGCCTGACAACAGCCGTCTCAGGCCTGACAACAGCCGTCTCAGGCCTGACAACACCCGTCTCAGGCCTGACAACACCCGTCTCAGGCCTGACAACAGCCGTCTCAGGCCTGACAACACCCGTCTCAGGCCTGACAACAGCCGTCTCATGCCTGACAACACCCGTCTCAGGCCTGACAACACCCGTCTCAGGCCTGACAACACCCGTCTCATGCCTGACAACAGCCGTCTCAGGCCTGACAACACCCGTCTCAGGCCTGACAACAGCCGTCTCAGGCCTGACAACACCCGTCTCAGGCCTGACAACACCCGTCTCAGGCCTGACAACACCCGTCTCAGGCCTGACAACACCCGTCTCAGGCCTGACAACACCCGTCTCAGGCCTGACAACACCCGTCTCAGGCCTGACAACAGCCGTCTCAGGCCTGACAACACCCGTCTCAGGCCTGACAACAGCCGTCTCAGGCCTGACAACACCCGTCTCAGGCCTGACAACAGCCGTCTCAGGCCTGACAACACCCGTCTCAGGCCTGACAACAGCCGTCTCAGGCCTGACAACACCCGTCTCATGCCTGACAACACCCGTCTCAGGCCTGACAACACCCGTCTCAGGCCTGACAACACCCGTCTCAGGCCTGACAACACCCGTCTCAGGCCTGACAACAGCCGTCTCATGCCTGACAACACCCGTCTCAGGCCTGACAACAGCCAATACTTCCTCAAAACACAGGCTCCACTCACTTATTCAGACGTGTTATTTGTCAACGTGTGTCCTTACCTCCGTGCCGTAGGGTAACCGTGAGATGACCTCCGGTGCCATCCAGTAGGGCGTGCCCACCAGAGACTTCCTCTTGGGCACCTCTTTGGACACTTGGGCGCAGAAGCCAAAGTCTGACAGCTTGATCTGTAGGAACAAAACATTTGGTTGATCATCTTTCGTACAAGGGGAAACAAAAATCCCATATAAAATTCAATTTTTTTACCAGTATACATTATGGATGTGTGTTGCCTTTTTCTGAAAATATATTTAAGGACAGTATGAATATTTCACAATTTTCTTTCAATTGAAACCCTCTGTGTTTTTACCATTAAATGGAACATTGACCTCTTGGGATGAAGAGGTTTTCATATAAGCCACTCTAATCCTGCTTCTATTATCCCTTAATTAGCCATCCATCACATTCCAGCAGCTCGTTAAGAGGCATTACGCTGGCTTTAATTAATAAGGACTGGGTGCTAATTGATTATGATCTCCTCTCCTCTCTCTCAAGTCCTGCAGTCAGAGGCAAATGAGGAGTTCGTACTGCATCACTGGCAACAGCACAGAGGTAGGTTATTGTGTGTGTAGGGCAGAGTTTAGCAACATTACATTGTAAGTAACATTGTATCATTTGGCGTCATGTGAGAAACTGGGTGTAAGGGTCAGTGGCGTGTATTCATGGATGCCAAGAGAAGACAGACCCCCCAAAAAATAATATATATATAAAAATAAAACAACCTCTTTCGTCTCTCTGTGTTTCATAATTTTCATAATTTTCTCTGATGCTGATCAAAAACAGCCCCCCTCTGTCTCGGTGTGTGTTGGCTCTCTGATGCTGATCAAAAACAGCCCCTCTGTCTCGGTGTGTGTAGGCTCTCTGATGCTGATCAAAAACAGCCCCCCTCTGTCTCGGTGTGTGTTGGCTCTCTGATGCTGATCAAAAACAGCCCCTCTGTCTCGGTGTGTGTTGGCTCTCTGATGCTGATCAAAAACAGCCCCCCTCTGTCTCGGTGTGTGTTGGCTCTCTGATGCTGATCAAAAAGAGCCCCCCTCTGTCTCGGTGTGTGTTGGCTCTCTGATGCTGATCAAAAACAGCCCCTCTGTCTCGGTGTGTGTAGGCTCTCTGATGCTGATCAAAAACAGCCCCTCTCTGTCTCGGTGTGTGTTGGCTCTCTGATGCTGATCAAAAACAGCCCCCCTCTGTCTAGGTGTGTGTAGGCTCTCTGATGCTGATCAAAAACAGCCCCCCTCTGTCTCGGTGTGTGTAGGCTCTCTGATGCTGATCAAAAAGAGCCCCCTCTGTCTCGGTGTGTGTAGGCTCTCTGATGCTGATCAAAAACAGCCCCTCTGTCTCGGTGTGTGTAGGCTCTCTGATGCTGATCAAAAACAGCCCCCCTCTGTCTCGGTGTGTGTAGGCTCTCTGATGCTGATCAAAAACAGCCCCTCTGTCTCGGTGTGTGTTGGCTCTCTGATGCTGATCAAAAACAGCCCCTCTCTGTCTCGGTGTGTGTTGGCTCTCTGATGCTGATCAAAAACAGCCCCTCTGTCTCGGTGTGTGTTGGTTCTCTGATGCTGATCAAAAACAGCCCCCCTCTGTCTAGGTGTGTGTTGGCTCTCTGATGCTGATCAAAAACAGCCCCTCTGTCTCGGTGTGTGTAGGCTCTCTGATGCTGATCAAAAACAGCCCCTCTGTCTCGGTGTGTGTTGGCTCTCTGATGCTGATCAGAAAGAGCCCCTCTGTCTCGGTGTGTGTAGGCTCTCTGATGCTGATCAAAAACAGCCCCTCTGTCTCGGTGTGTGTTGGCTCTCTGATGCTGATCAAAAACAGCCCCTCTGTCTCGGTGTGTGTAGGCTCTCTGATGCTGATCAAAAACAGCCCCCTCTGTCTCGGTGTGTGTTGGCTCTCTGATGCTGATCAAAAGAGCCCCCTCTGTCTCGGTGTGTGTTGGCTCTCTGATGCTGATCAAAAACAGCCCCTCTGTCTCGGTGTGTGTAGGCTCTCTGATGCTGATCAAAAACAGCCCCTCTGTCTCGGTGTGTGTAGGCTCTCTGATGCTGATCAAAAACAGCCCCCCTCTGTCTCGGTGTGTGTTGGCTCTCTGATGCTGATCAAAAAGAGCCCCCCTCTGTCTCGGTGTGTGTAGGCTCTCTGATGCTGATCAAAAAGAGCCCCCCTCTGTCTCGGTGTGTGTAGGCTCTGTGATGCTGATCAAAAACAGCCCCTCTGTCTCGGTGTGTGTAGGCTCTCTGATGCTGATCAAAAACAGCCCCTCTGTCTCGGTGTGTGTAGGCTCTCTGATGCTGATCAAAAACAGCCCCCCTCTGTCTCGGTGTGTGTTGGCTCTCTGATGCTGATCAAAAAGAGCCCCCCTCTGTCTCGGTGTGTGTAGGCTCTCTGATGCTGATCAAAAACAGCCCCTCTGTCTCGGTGTGTGTTGGCTCTCTGATGCTGATCAAAAACAGCCCCCCTCTGTCTCGGTGTGTGTTGGCTCTCTGATGCTGATCAAAAAGAGCCCCCCTCTGTCTCGGTGTGTGTTGGCTCTCTGATGCTGATCAAAAACAGCCCCTCTGTCTCGGTGTGTGTAGGCTCTCTGATGCTGATCAAAAACAGCCCCTCTGTCTCGGTGTGTGTAGGCTCTCTGATGCTGATCAAAAACAGCCCCCCTCTGTCTCGGTGTGTGTTGGCTCTCTGATGCTGATCAAAAACAGCCCCTCTGTCTCGGTGTGTGTTGGCTCTCTGATGCTGATCAAAAACAGCCCCCCTCTGTCTCGGTGTGTGTAGGCTCTCTGATGCTGATCAAAAACAGCCCCCTCTGTCTCGGTGTGTGTAGGCTCTCTGATGCTGATCAAAAGAGCCCCCTCTGTCTCGGTGTGTGTAGGCTCTCTGATGCTGATCAAAAAGAGCCCCCCTCTGTCTCGGTGTGTGTTGGCTCTCTGATGCTGATCAAAAACAGCCCCTCTGTCTCGGTGTGTGTTGGCTCTCTGATGCTGATCAAAAAGAGCCCCCCTCTGTCTCGGTGTGTGTAGGCTCTCTGATGCTGATCAAAAACAGCCCCTCTGTCTCGGTGTGTGTTGGCTCTCTGATGCTGATCAAAAACAGCCCCTCTGTCTCGGTGTGTGTAGGCTCTCTGATGCTGATCAAAAACAGCCCCTCTGTCTCGGTGTGTGTAGGCTCTCTGATGCTGATCAAAAACAGCCCCTCTCTGTCTCGGTGTGTGTAGGCTCTCTGATGCTGATCAAAAACAGCCCCCCTCTGTCTCGGTGTGTGTTGGCTCTCTGATGCTGATCAAAAAGAGCCCCCCTCTGTCTCGGTGTGTGTTGGCTCTCTGATGCTGATCAAAAACAGCCCCTCTGTCTCGGTGTGTGTAGGCTCTCTGATGCTGATCAAAAAGAGCCCCCCTCTGTCTCGGTGTGTGTAGGCTCTCTGATGCTGATCAAAAACAGCCCCTCTGTCTCGGTGTGTGTAGGCTCTCTGATGCTGATCAAAAACAGCCCCTCTGTCTCGGTGTGTGTAGGCTCTCTGATGCTGATCAAAAACAGCCCCTCTGTCTCGGTGTGTGTAGGCTCTCTGATGCTGATCAAAAACAGCCCCTCTCTGTCTCGGTGTGTGTTGGCTCTCTGATGCTGATCAAAAAGAGCCCCCCTCTGTCTCGGTGTGTGTTGGCTCTCTGATGCTGATCAAAAAGAGCCCCCCTCTGTCTCGGTGTGTGTAGGCTCTCTGATGCTGATCAAAAACAGCCCCTCTGTCTCGGTGTGTGTAGGCTCTCTGATGCTGATCAAAAACAGCCCCTCTGTCTCGGTGTGTGTAGGCTCTCTGATGCTGATCAAAAACAGCCCCTCTCTGTCTCGGTGTGTGTTGGCTCTCTGATGCTGATCAAAAGAGCCCCCTCTGTCTCGGTGTGTGTTGGCTCTCTGATGCTGATCAAAAAGAGCCCCCTCTGTCTCGGTGTGTGTTGGCTCTCTGATGCTGATCAAAAAGAGCCCCCTCTGTCTCGGTGTGTGTAGGCTCTGTGATGCTGATCAAAAACAGCCCCTCTGTCTCGGTGTGTGTAGGCTCTCTGATGCTGATCAAAAACAGCCCCCCTCTGTCTCGGTGTGTGTTGGCTCTCTGATGCTGATCAAAAAGAGCCCCTCTGTCTCGGTGTGTGTAGGCTCTCTGATGCTGATCAAAAACAGCCCCTCTGTCTCGGTGTGTGTTGGCTCTCTGATGCTGATCAAAAACAGCCCCTCTGTCTCGGTGTGTGTTGGCTCTCTGATGCTGATCAAAAACAGCCCCTCTGTCTCGGTGTGTGTTGGCTCTCTGATGCTGATCAAAAACAGCCCCTCTGTCTCGGTGTGTGTTGGCTCTCTGATGCTGATCAAAAACAGCCCCTCTGTCTCGGTGTGTGTTGGCTCTCTGATGCTGATCAAAAACAGCCCCTCTGTCTCGGTGTGTGTAGGCTCTCTGATGCTGATCAAAACAGCCCCCCTCTGTCTCGGTGTGTGTAGGCTCTCTGATGCTGATCAAAAACAGCCCCTCTGTCTCGGTGTGTGTAGGCTCTCTGATGCTGATCAAAAACAGCCCCCCTCTGTCTCGGTGTGTGTAGGCTCTCTGATGCTGATCAGAAACAGCCCCTCTGTCTCGGTGTGTGTTGGCTCTCTGATGCTGATCAAAAAGAGCCCCTCTGTCTCGGTGTGTGTTGGCTCTCTGATGCTGATCAAAAACAGCCCCTCTGTCTCGGTGTGTGTAGGCTCTCTGATGCTGATCAAAAACAGCCCCCCTCTGTCTCGGTGTGTGTTGGTTCTCTGATGCTGATCAAAAACAGCCCCTCTGTCTCGGTGTGTGTTGGCTCTCTGATGCTGATCAAAAACAGCCCCTCTGTCTCGGTGTGTGTAGGCTCTCTGATGCTGATCAAAAACAGCCCCCTCTGTCTCGGTGTGTGTTGGCTCTCTGATGCTGATCAAAAAGAGCCCCCTCTGTCTCGGTGTGTGTTGGCTCTCTGATGCTGATCAAAAACAGCCCCTCTGTCTCGGTGTGTGTAGGCTCTCTGATGCTGATCAAAAGAGCCCCCCTCTGTCTCGGTGTGTGTTGGCTCTCTGATGCTGATCAAAAACAGCCCCCCTCTGTCTCGGTGTGTGTAGGCTCTCTGATGCTGATCAAAAAGAGCCCCTCTGTCTCGGTGTGTGTTGGCTCTCTGATGCTGATCAAAAACAGCCCCTCTGTCTCGGTGTGTGTTGGCTCTCTGATGCTGATCAAAAACAGCCCCCTCTGTCTCGGTGTGTGTAGGCTCTCTGATGCTGATCAAAAACAGCCCCCTCTGTCTCGGTGTGTGTTGGCTCTCTGATGCTGATCAAAAACAGCCCCTCTGTCTCGGTGTGTGTTGGCTCTCTGATGCTGATCAAAACAGCCCCCTCTGTCTCGGTGTGTGTTGGCTCTCTGATGCTGATCAAAAACAGCCCCTCTGTCTCGGTGTGTGTTGGCTCTCTGATGCTGATCAAAAACAGCCCCCTCTGTCTCGGTGTGTGTTGGCTCTCTGATGCTGATCAAAAACAGCCCCTCTGTCTCGGTGTGTGTTGGCTCTCTGATGCTGATCAAAAAGAGCCCCCTCTGTCTCGGTGTGTGTAGGGTCTCTGATGCTGATCAAAAACAGCCCCTCTGTCTCGGTGTGTGTAGGCTCTCTGATGCTGATCAAAAACAGCCCCTCTGTCTCGGTGTGTGTTGGCTCTCTGTTGCTGATCAAAAACAGCCCCTCTGTCTCGGTGTGTGTTGGCTCTCTGATGCTGATCAAAAACAGCCCCTCTGTCTCGGTGTGTGTTGGCTCTCTGATGCTGATCAAAAACAGCCCCCCTCTGTCTCGGTGTGTGTTGGCTCTCTGATGCTGATCAAAAAGAGCCCCCCTCTGTCTCGGTGTGTGTAGGCTCTCTGATGCTGATCAAAAAGAGCCCCCCTCTGTCTCGGTGTGTGTAGGCTCTCTGATGCTGATCAAAAAGAGCCCCCCTCTGTCTCGGTGTGTGTAGGCTCTCTGATGCTGATAAAAACAGCCCCTCTGTCTCGGTGTGTGTAGGCTCTCTGATGCTGATCAAAAACAGCCCCCCTCTGTCTCGGTGTGTGTTGGCTCTCTGATGCTGATCAAAAACAGCCCCTCTGTCTCGGTGTGTGTTGGCTCTCTGATGCTGATCAAAAACAGCCCCCTCTGTCTCGGTGTGTGTTGGCTCTCTGATGCTGATCAAAAACAGCCCCCTCTGTCTCGGTGTGTGTTGGCTCTCTGATGCTGATCAAAAACAGCCCCCTCTGTCTCGGTGTGTGTAGGCTCTCTGATGCTGATCAAAAACAGCCCCCTCTGTCTCGGTGTGTGTTGGCTCTCTGATGCTGATCAAAAACAGCCCCTCTGTCTCGGTGTGTGTTGGCTCTCTGATGCTGATCAAAAACAGCCCCCTCTGTCTCGGTGTGTGTAGGCTCTCTGATGCTGATCAGAAACAGCCCCCCTCTGTCTCGGTGTGTGTAGGCTCTCTGATGCTGATCAAAAGAGCCCCCTCTGTCTCGGTGTGTGTTGGCTCTCTGATGCTGATCAAAAAGAGCCCCCCTCTGTCTCGTGTGTGTAGGCTCTCTGATGCTGATAAAAAACAGCCCCCCTCTGTCTCGGTGTGTTGGCTCTCTGATGCTGATCAAAAACAGCCCCTCTGTCTCGGGTGTGTTGGCTCTCTGATGCTGATCAAAAAGAGCCCCCTCTGTCTCGGTGTGTGTAGGCTCTCTGATGCTGATCAGAAACAGCCCCCTCTGTCTCGGTGTGTAGGCTCTCTGATGCTGATCAAAAACAGCCCCTCTGTCTCGGTGTGTGTTGGCTCTCTGATGCTGATCAAAAACAGCCCCCTCTGTCTCGGTGTGTGTTGGCTCTCTGATGCTGATCAAAAACAGCCCCTCTGTCTCGGTGTGTGTAGGCTCTCTGATGCTGATCAAAAAGAGCCCCCCTCTGTCTCGGTGTGTGTAGGCTCTCTGATGCTGATCAAAAGAGCCCCCCTCTGTCTCGGTGTGTGTAGGCTCTCTGATGCTGATCAAAAACAGCCCCTTTGTGTGTGTAGGCTCTCTGATGCTGATCAAAAACAGCCCCTCTGTCTCGGTGTGTGTAGGCTCTCTGATGCTGATCAAAAACAGCCCCCTCTGTCTCGGTGTGTGTTGGCTCTCTGATGCTGATCAAAAACAGCCCCTCTGTCTCGGTGTGTGTTGGCTCTCTGATGCTGATCAAAAACAGCCCCTCTGTCTCGGTGTGTGTAGGCTCTCTGATGCTGATCAAAAACAGCCCCCTCTGTCTCGGTGTGTGTTGGCTCTCTGATGCTGATCAAAAACAGCCCCCTCTGTCTCGGTGTGTGTTGGCTCTCTGATGCTGATCAAAAACAGCCCCCTCTGTCTCGGTGTGTGTTGGCTCTCTGATGCTGATCAAAAACAGCCCCCTCTGTCTCGGTGTGTGTTGGCTCTCTGATGCTGATCAAAAACAGCCCCTCTGTCTCGGTGTGTGTAGGCTCTCTGATGCTGATCAAAAACAGCCCCCTCTGTCTCGGTGTGTGTTGGCTCTCTGATGCTGATCAAAAACAGCCCCCTCTGTCTCGGTGTGTGTTGGCTCTCTGATGCTGATCAAAAACAGCCCCTCTGTCTCGTGTGTGTAGGCTCTCTGATGCTGATCAAAAACAGCCCCCTCTGTCTCGGTGTGTGTAGGCTCTCTGATGCTGATCAAAAACAGCCCCCTCTGTCTCGGTGTGTGTAGGCTCTCTGATGCTGATCAAAAAGAGCCCCCCTCTGTCTCGGTGTGTGTTGGCTCTCTGATGCTGATCAAAAACAGCCCCTCTGTCTCGGTGTGTGTAGGCTCTCTGATGCTGATCAAAAAGAGCCCCCTCTGTCTCGGTGTGTGTAGGCTCTCTGATGCTGATCAAAAACAGCCCCCTCTGTCTCGGTGTGTGTAGGCTCTCTGATGCTGATCAAAAACAGCCCCCCTCTGTCTCGGTGTGTGTAGGCTCTCTGATGCTGATCAAAAACAGCCCCTCTGTCTCGGTGTGTGTTGGCTCTCTGATGCTGATCAAAAACAGCCCCCTCTGTCTCGGTGTGTGTAGGCTCTCTGATGCTGATCAAAAACAGCCCCTCTGTCTCGGTGTGTGTAGGCTCTCTGATGCTGATCAAAAACAGCCCCTCTGTCTCGGTGTGTGTTGGCTCTCTGATGCTGATCAAAAACAGCCCCCTTTGTCTCGGTGTGTGTTGGCTCTCTGATGCTGATCAAAAACAGCCCCCCTCTGTCTCGGTGTGTGTTGGCTCTCTGATGCTGATCAAAAACAGCCCCCTCTGTCTCGGTGTGTGTAGGCTCTCTGATGCTGATCAAAAACAGCCCCCTCTGTCTCGGTGTGTGTAGGCTCTCTGATGCTGATCAAAAACAGCCCCCCTCTGTCTCGGTGTGTGTAGGCTCTCTGATGCTGATCAAAAACAGCCCCTCTGTCTCGGTGTGTGTAGGCTCTCTGATGCTGATCAAAAACAGCCCCTCTGTCTCGGTGTGTGTTGGCTCTCTGATGCTGATCAAAAACAGCCCCTCTGTCTCGGTGTGTGTAGGCTCTCTGATGCTGATCAAAAACAGCCCCTCTGTCTAGGTGTGTGTAGGCTCTCTGATGCTGATCAGAAACAGCCCCCCTCTGTCTCGGTGTGTGTTGGCTCTCTGATGCTGATCAAAAACAGCCCCTCTGTCTCGGTGTGTGTTGGCTCTCTGATGCTGATCAAAAACAGCCCCTCTGTCTCGGTGTGTGTTGGCTCTCTGATGCTGATCAAAAACAGCCCCTCTGTCTCGGTGTGTGTTGGCTCTCTGATGCTGATCAAAAACAGCCCCCCTCTGTCTCGGTGTGTGTAGGCTCTCTGATGCTGATCAGAAACAGCCCCTCTGTCTCGGTGTGTGTTGGCTCTCTGATGCTGATCAAAAACAGCCCCTCTGTCTCGGTGTGTGTAGGCTCTCTGATGCTGATCAAAAACAGCCCCCCTCTGTCTCGGTGTGTGTTGGCTCTCTGATGCTGATCAGAAAGAGCCCCTCTGTCTCGGTGTGTGTTGGCTCTCTGATGCTGATCAAAAACAGCCCCTCTGTCTCGGTGTGTGTAGGCTCTCTGATGCTGATCAAAAACAGCCCCCTCTGTCTCGGTGTGTGTAGGCTCTCTGATGCTGATCAAAAACAGCCCCTCTGTCTCGGTGTGTGTAGGCTCTCTGATGCTGATCAAAAACAGCCCCTCTGTCTCGGTGTGTGTTGGCTCTCTGATGCTGATCAGAAACAGCCCCCCTCTGTCTCGGTGTGTGTTGGCTCTCTGATGCTGATCAAAAACAGCCCCTCTGTCTCGGTGTGTGTTGGCTCTCTGATGCTGATCAGAAACAGCCCCCCTCTGTCTCGGTGTGTGTTGGCTCTCTGATGCTGATCAGAAACAGCCCCCCTCTGTCTCGGTGTGTGTTGGCTCTCTGATGCTGATCAAAAACAGCCCCTCTGTCTCGGTGTGTGTTGGCTCTCTGATGCTGATCAGAAACAGCCCCTCTGTCTCGGTGTGTGTTGGCTCTCTGATGCTGATCAAAAACAGCCCCTCTGTCTCGGTGTGTGTAGGCTCTCTGATGCTGATCAAAAACAGCCCCCCTCTGTCTCGGTGTGTGTAGGCTCTCTGATGCTGATCAGAAACAGCCCCCTCTGTCTCGGTGTGTGTTGGCTCTCTGATGCTGATCAAAAACAGCCCCCCTCTGTCTCGGTGTGTGTAGGCTCTCTGATGCTGATCAAAAACAGCCCCTCTGTCTCGGTGTGTGTTGGCTCTCTGATGCTGATCAAAAAGAGCCCCCCTCTGTCTCGGTGTGTGTTGGCTCTCTGATGCTGATCAAAAAGAGCCCCCCTCTGTCTCGGTGTGTGTTGGCTCTCTGATGCTGATCAAAAACAGCCCCTCTGTCTCGGTGTGTGTAGGCTCTCTGATGCTGATCAAAAACAGCCCCCTCTGTCTCGGTGTGTGTTGGCTCTCTGATGCTGATCAGAAACAGCCCCCTCTGTCTCGGTGTGTGTTGGCTCTCTGATGCTGATCAAAAACAGCCCCCTCTGTCTCGGTGTGTGTTGGCTCTCTGATGCTGATCAAAAACAGCCCCTCTGTCTCGGTGTGTGTTGGCTCTCTGATGCTGATCAAAAACAGCCCCTCTGTCTCGGTGTGTGTAGGCTCTCTGATGCTGATCAGAAACAGCCCCCTCTGTCTCGGTGTGTGTTGGCTCTCTGATGCTGATCAAAAACAGCCCCTCTGTCTCGGTGTGTGTTGGCTCTCTGATGCTGATCAAAAACAGCCCCCTCTGTCTCGGTGTGTGTTGGCTCTCTGATGCTGATCAAAAACAGCCCCCTCTGTCTCGGTGTGTGTAGGCTCTCTGATGCTGATCAAAAACAGCCCCCTCTGTCTCGGTGTGTGTAGGCTCTCTGATGCTGATCAAAAACAGCCCCCTCTGTCTCGGTGTGTGTTGGCTCTCTGATGCTGATCAAAAACAGCCCCCTCTGTCTCGGTGTGTGTAGGCTCTCTGATGCTGATCAAAAACAGCCCCTCTCTGTCTCGGTGTGTGTTGGCTCTCTGATGCTGATCAGAAACAGCCCCTCTGTCTCGGTGTGTGTTGGCTCTCTGATGCTGATCAAAAACAGCCCCTCTGTCTCGGTGTGTGTAGGCTCTCTGATGCTGATCAAAAACAGCCCCCCTCTGTCTCGGTGTGTGTAGGCTCTCTGATGCTGATCAAAAACAGCCCCCCTCTGTCTCGGTGTGTGTAGGCTCTCTGATGCTGATCAAAAACAGCCCCCCTCTGTCTCGGTGTGTGTAGGCTCTCTGATGCTGATCAAAAACAGCCCCTCTCTGTCTCGGTGTGTGTTGGCTCTCTGATGCTGATCAAAAACAGCCCCTCTGTCTCGGTGTGTGTTGGCTCTCTGATGCTGATCAAAACAGCCCCCTCTGTCTCGGTGTGTGTAGGCTCTCTGATGCTGATCAAAAGAGCCCCTCTGTCTCGGTGTGTGTTGGCTCTCTGATGCTGATCAAAAACAGCCCCTCTGTCTCGGTGTGTGTTGGCTCTCTGATGCTGATCAAAAACAGCCCCCCTCTGTCTCGGTGTGTGTAGGCTCTCTGATGCTGATCAAAAACAGCCCCCCTCTGTCTCGGTGTGTGTAGGCTCTCTGATGCTGATCAAAAACAGCCCCCCTCTGTCTCGGTGTGTGTAGGCTCTCTGATGCTGATCAAAAACAGCCCCCCTCTGTCTCGGTGTGTGTAGGCTCTCTGATGCTGATCAAAAAGAGCCCCCCTCTGTCTCGGTGTGTGTTGGCTCTCTGATGCTGATCAAAAACAGCCCCCTCTGTCTCGGTGTGTGTTGGCTCTCTGATGCTGATCAAAAACAGCCCCCTCTGTCTCGGTGTGTGTTGGCTCTCTGATGCTGATCAAAAACAGCCCCCTCTGTCTAGGTGTGTGTAGGCTCTCTGATGCTGATCAAAAACAGCCCCCCTCTGTCTCGGTGTGTGTAGGCTCTCTGATGCTGATCAAAAAGAGCCCCCCTCTGTCTCGGTGTGTGTAGGCTCTCTGATGCTGATCAAAAACAGCCCCTCTGTCTCGGTGTGTGTAGGCTCTCTGATGCTGATCAAAAACAGCCCCCCTCTGTCTCGGTGTGTGTAGGCTCTCTGATGCTGATCAAAAAGAGCCCCCCTCTGTCTCGGTGTGTGTAGGCTCTCTGATGCTGATCAAAAACAGCCCCCTCTGTCTCGGTGTGTGTAGGCTCTCTGATGCTGATCAAAAAGAGCCCCCTCTGTCTCGGTGTGTGTAGGCTCTCTGATGCTGATCAAAAACAGCCCCCTCTGTCTCGGTGTGTGTAGGCTCTCTGATGCTGATCAAAAACAGCCCCCTCTGTCTCGGTGTGTGTAGGCTCTCTGATGCTGATCAAAAACAGCCCCCCTCTGTCTCGGTGTGTGTAGGCTCTCTGATGCTGATCAAAAACAGCCCCCCTCTGTCTCGGTGTGTGTTGGCTCTCTGATGCTGATCAAAAAGAGCCCCCCTCTGTCTCGGTGTGTGTAGGCTCTCTGATGCTGATCAAAAACAGCCCCTCTGTCTCGGTGTGTGTTGGCTCTCTGATGCTGATCAAAAACAGCCCCTCTGTCTCGGTGTGTGTAGGCTCTCTGATGCTGATCAAAAACAGCCCCCCTCTGTCTCGGTGTGTGTTGGCTCTCTGATGCTGATCAAAAACAGCCCCCTCTGTCTCGGTGTGTGTTGGCTCTCTGATGCTGATCAAAAACAGCCCCTCTGTCTCGGTGTGTGTTGGCTCTCTGATGCTGATCAAAAACAGCCCCCCTCTGTCTCGGTGTGTGTAGGCTCTCTGATGCTGATCAAAAACAGCCCCTCTGTCTCGGTGTGTGTTGGCTCTCTGATGCTGATCAAAAACAGCCCCCTCTGTCTCGGTGTGTGTAGGCTCTCTGATGCTGATCAAAAACAGCCCCTCTGTCTCGGTGTGTGTAGGCTCTCTGATGCTGATCAAAAACAGCCCCTCTGTCTCGGTGTGTGTTGGCTCTCTGATGCTGATCAAAAACAGCCCCTCTGTCTCGGTGTGTGTTGGCTCTCTGATGCTGATCAAAAACAGCCCCCCTCTGTCTCGGTGTGTGTAGGCTCTCTGATGCTGATCAAAAACAGCCCCTCTGTCTCGGTGTGTGTAGGCTCTCTGATGCTGATCAAAAACAGCCCCCCTCTGTCTCGGTGTGTGTTGGCTCTCTGATGCTGATCAAAAAGAGCCCCTCTGTCTCGGTGTGTGTTGGCTCTCTGATGCTGATCAAAAAGAGCCCCTCTGTCTCGGTGTGTGTTGGCTCTCTGATGCTGATCAAAAAGAGCCCCTCTGTCTCGGTGTGTGTAGGCTCTCTGATGCTGATCAAAAACAGCCCCCCTCTGTCTCGGTGTGTGTTGGCTCTCTGATGCTGATCAAAAACAGCCCCTCTGTCTCGGTGTGTGTTGGCTCTCTGATGCTGATCAAAAACAGCCCCTCTGTCTCGGTGTGTGTAGGCTCTCTGATGCTGATCAAAAACAGCCCCCCTCTGTCTCGGTGTGTGTTGGCTCTCTGATGCTGATCAAAAACAGCCCCCCTCTGTCTCGGTGTGTGTTGGCTCTCTGTTGCTGATCAAAAACAGCCCCCCTCTGTCTCGGTGTGTGTTGGCTCTCTGATGCTGATCAAAAACAGCCCCCCTCTGTCTCGGTGTGTGTAGGCTCTCTGATGCTGATCAAAAACAGCCCCTCTGTCTCGGTGTGTGTTGGCTCTCTGATGCTGATCAAAAACAGCCCCCTCTGTCTCGGTGTGTGTAGGCTCTCTGATGCTGATCAAAAACAGCCCCTCTGTCTCGGTGTGTGTAGGCTCTCTGATGCTGATCAAAAAGAGCCCCCCTCTGTCTCGGTGTGTGTAGGCTCTCTGATGCTGATCAAAAACAGCCCCTCTGTCTCGGTGTGTGTAGGCTCTCTGATGCTGATCAAAAACAGCCCCTCTGTCTCGGTGTGTGTTGGCTCTCTGATGCTGATCAAAAACAGCCCCTCTGTCTCGGTGTGTGTTGGCTCTCTGATGCTGATCAAAAACAGCCCCTCTGTCTCGGTGTGTGTAGGCTCTCTGATGCTGATCAGAAACAGCCCCTCTGTCTCGGTGTGTGTTGGCTCTCTGATGCTGATCAAAAACAGCCCCCTCTGTCTCGGTGTGTGTAGGCTCTCTGATGCTGATCAAAAACAGCCCCCCTCTGTCTCGGTGTGTGTAGGCTCTCTGATGCTGATCAAAAAGAGCCCCCTCTGTCTCGGTGTGTGTTGGCTCTCTGATGCTGATCAAAAACAGCCCCCTCTGTCTCGGTGTGTAGGCTCTCTGATGCTGATCAAAAACAGCCCCTCTGTCTCGGTGTGTGTTGGCTCTCTGATGCTGATCAAAAACAGCCCCTCTGTCTCGGTGTGTGTAGGCTCTCTGATGCTGATCAAAACAGCCCCCTCTGTCTCGGTGTGTGTTGGCTCTCTGATGCTGATCAAAAACAGCCCCTCTGTCTCGGTGTGTGTAGGCTCTCTGATGCTGATCAAAAACAGCCCCCCTCTGTCTCGGTGTGTGTTGGCTCTCTGATGCTGATCAAAAACAGCCCCCCTCTGTCTCGGTGTGTGTTGGCTCTCTGATGCTGATCAAAAACAGCCCCCCTCTGTCTCGGTGTGTGTTGGCTCTCTGATGCTGATCAAAAACAGCCCCCCTCTGTCTAGGTGTGTGTAGGCTCTCTGATGCTGATCAAAAACAGCCCCCTCTGTCTCGGTGTGTGTTGGCTCTCTTATTCTGATCAAAAACAGCCCCTCTGTCTCGGTGTGTGTAGGCTCTCTGATGCTGATCAAAAACAGCCCCCCTCTGTCTCGGTGTGTGTTGGCTCTCTGATGCTGATCAAAAACAGCCCCCTCTGTCTCGGTGTGTGTAGGCTCTCTGATGCTGATCAAAAGAGCCCCTCTGTCTCGGTGTGTGTAGGCTCTCTGATGCTGATCAAAAACAGCCCCCCTCTGTCTCGGTGTGTGTTGGCTCTCTGATGCTGATCAAAAACAGCCCCTCTGTCTCGGTGTGTGTAGGCTCTCTGATGCTGATCAAAAACAGCCCCTCTGTCTCGGTGTGTGTAGGCTCTCTGATGCTGATCAAAAACAGCCCCCCTCTGTCTCGGTGTGTGTAGGCTCTCTGATGCTGATCAAAAACAGCCCCCCTCTGTCTCGGTGTGTGTAGGCTCTCTGATGCTGATCAAAAACAGCCCCTCTGTCTCGGTGTGTGTTGGCTCTCTGATGCTGATCAGAAAGAGCCCCTCTGTCTCGGTGTGTGTTGGCTCTCTGATGCTGATCAAAACAGCCCCTCTGTCTCGGTGTGTGTTGGCTCTCTGATGCTGATCAAAAACAGCCCCCTCTGTCTCGGTGTGTGTTGGCTCTCTGATGCTGATCAAAAACAGCCCCTCTGTCTCGGTGTGTGTAGGCTCTCTGATGCTGATCAAAAACAGCCCCTCTGTCTCGGTGTGTGTAGGCTCTCTGATGCTGATC
Source organism: Oncorhynchus masou masou (assembly GCF_036934945.1). Classification (NCBI taxonomy): domain Eukaryota; kingdom Metazoa; phylum Chordata; class Actinopteri; order Salmoniformes; family Salmonidae; genus Oncorhynchus; species Oncorhynchus masou. The sequence continues at coordinate 2,320,489 of NC_088230.1, read as the reverse complement.
AAAAAGAGCCCCCCTCTGTCTCGGTGTGTGTAGGCTCTCTGATGCTGATCAAAAACAGCCCCCTCTGTCTCGGTGTGTGTAGGCTCTCTGATGCTGATCAAAAACAGCCCCCCTCTGTCTCGGTGTGTGTTGGCTCTCTGATGCTGATCAGAAAGAGCCCCTCTGTCTCGGTGTGTGTAGGCTCTCTGATGCTGATCAAAAACAGCCCCTCTGTCTCGGTGTGTGTAGGCTCTCTGATGCTGATCAAAAAGAGCCCCCCTCTGTCTCGGTGTGTGTAGGCTCTCTGATGCTGATCAAAAACAGCCCCCCTCTGTCTCGGTGTGTGTAGGCTCTCTGATGCTGATCAAAAACAGCCCCCCTCTGTCTCGGTGTGTGTTGGCTCTCTGATGCTGATCAGAAAGAGCCCCTCTGTCTCGGTGTGTGTAGGCTCTCTGATGCTGATCAAAAACAGCCCCTCTGTCTCGGTGTGTGTTGGCTCTCTGATGCTGATCAAAAACAGCCCCTCTGTCTCGGTGTGTGTTGGCTCTCTGATGCTGATCAAAAACAGCCCCCCTCTGTCTCGGTGTGTGTTGGCTCTCTGATGCTGATCAAAAACAGCCCCTCTGTCTCGGTGTGTGTAGGCTCTCTGATGCTGATCAAAAACAGCCCCTCTGTCTCGGTGTTTGTAGGCTCTCTGATGCTGATCAAAAAGAGCCCCCCTCTGTCTCGGTGTGTGTAGGCTCTCTGATGCTGATCAAAAACAGCCCCCCTCTGTCTCGGTGTGTGTAGGCTCTCTGATGCTGATCAAAAACAGCCCCCCTCTGTCTCGGTGTGTGTTGGCTCTCTGATGCTGATCAAAAACAGCCCCTCTGTCTCGGTGTGTGTAGGCTCTCTGATGCTGATCAAAAACAGCCCCCTCTGTCTCGGTGTGTGTTGGCTCTCTGATGCTGATCAAAAAGAGCCCCTCTGTCTCGGTGTGTGTTGGCTCTCTGATGCTGATCAAAAACAGCCCCCCTCTGTCTCGGTGTGTGTTGGCTCTCTGTTGCTGATCAAAAACAGCCCCCCTCTGTCTCGGTGTGTGTTGGCTCTCTGATGCTGATCAAAAACAGCCCCCCTCTGTCTCGGTGTGTGTAGGCTCTCTGATGCTGATCAAAAACAGCCCCCCTCTGTCTCGGTGTGTGTTGGCTCTCTGATGCTGATCAAAAACAGCCCCCCTCTGTCTCGGTGTGTGTTGGCTCTCTGATGCTGATCAAAAACAGCCCCCTCTGTCTCGGTGTGTGTTGGCTCTCTGATGCTGATCAAAAACAGCCCCCCTCTGTCTCGGTGTGTGTTGGCTCTCTGATGCTGATCAAAAACAGCCCCCCTCTGTCTCGGTGTGTGTTGGCTTCTGATGCTGATCAAAAACAGCCCCCTCTGTCTCGGTGTGTGTAGGCTCTCTGATGCTGATCAAAAACAGCCCCCTCTGTCTCGGTGTGTGTAGGCTCTCTGATGCTGATCAAAAACAGCCCCCTCTGTCTCGGTGTGTGTAGGCTCTCTGATGCTGATCAAAAACAGCCCCCCTCTGTCTCGGTGTGTGTAGGCTCTCTGATGCTGATCAAAAACAGCCCCTCTGTCTCGGTGTGTGTTGGCTCTCTGATGCTGATCAAAAACAGCCCCTCTGTCTCGGTGTGTGTTGGCTCTCTGATGCTGATCAAAAACAGCCCCTTTGTCTCGGTGTGTGTTGGCTCTCTGATGCTGATCAAAAACAGCCCCTCTGTCTCGGTGTGTGTAGGCTCTCTGATGCTGATCAAAAACAGCCCCTCTGTCTCGGTGTGTGTAGGCTCTCTGATGCTGATCAAAAACAGCCCCCTCTGTCTCGTGTGTGTAGGCTCTCTGATGCTGATCAAAAACAGCCCCTCTGTCTCGGTGTGTTGGCTCTCTGATGCTGATCAAAAACAGCCCCTCTGTCTCGGTGTGTGTAGGCTCTCTGATGCTGATCAAAAACAGCCCCTCTGTCTCGGTGTGTGTTGGCTCTCTGATGCTGATCAAAACAGCCCCTCTGTCTCGGTGTGTGTTGGCTCTCTGATGCTGATCAAAACAGCCCCCTCTGTCTCGGTGTGTGTTGGCTCTCTGATGCTGATCAAAAGAGCCCCCCTCTGTCTCGGTGTGTGTTGGCTCTCTGATGCTGATCAAAAACAGCCCCCCTCTGTCTCGGTGTGTGTTGGCTCTCTGATGCTGATCAAAAACAGCCCCTCTGTCTCGGTGTGTGTTGGCTCTCTGATGCTGATCAAAAACAGCCCCCTCTGTCTCGGTGTGTGTTGGCTCTCTGATGCTGATCAAAAACAGCCCCCTCTGTCTCGGTGTGTGTTGGCTCTCTGATGCTGATCAAAAACAGCCCCCTCTGTCTCGGTGTGTGTTGGCTCTCTGATGCTGATCAAAAACAGCCCCTCTGTCTCGGTGTGTGTAGGCTCTCTGATGCTGATCAAAAACAGCCCCTCTGTCTCGGTGTGTGTTGGCTCTCTGATGCTGATCAAAAACAGCCCCTCTGTCTCGGTGTGTGTAGGCTCTCTGATGCTGATCAAAAACAGCCCCTCTGTCTCGGTGTGTGTTGGCTCTCTGATGCTGATCAAAAACAGCCCCTCTGTCTCGGTGTGTGCAGGCTCTCTGATGCTGATCAAAAACAGCCCCTCTGTCTCGGTGTGTGTTGGCTCTCTGATGCTGATCAAAAACAGCCCCTCTGTCTCGGTGTGTGTTGGCTCTCTGATGCTGATCAAAAGAGCCCCTCTGTCTCGGTGTGTGTAGGCTCTCTGATGCTGATCAAAAACAGCCCCCCTCTGTCTCGGTGTGTGTAGGCTCTCTGATGCTGATCAAAAACAGCCCCTCTGTCTCGGTGTGTGTTGGCTCTCTGATGCTGATCAAAAAGAGCCCCTCTGTCTCGGTGTGTGTAGGCTCTCTGATGCTGATCAAAAACAGCCCCCCTCTGTCTCGGTGTGTGTTGGCTCTCTGTTGCTGATCAAAAACAGCCCCTCTGTCTCGGTGTGTGTTGGCTCTCTGATGCTGATCAAAAACAGCCCCTCTGTCTCGGTGTGTGTTGGCTCTCTGATGCTGATCAAAAAGAGCCCCCCTCTGTCTCGGTGTGTGTTGGCTCTCTGATGCTGATCAGAAAGAGCCCCTCTGTCTCGGTGTGTGTTGGCTCTCTGATGCTGATCAAAAACAGCCCCTCTGTCTCGGTGTGTGTTGGCTCTCTGATGCTGATCAAAAACAGCCCCCTCTGTCTCGTGTGTGTAGGCTCTCTGATGCTGATCAAAAACAGCCCCTCTGTCTCGGTGTGTGTTGGCTCTCTGATGCTGATCAAAAACAGCCCCCTCTGTCTCGGTGTGTGTTGGCTCTCTGATGCTGATCAAAAACAGCCCCTCTGTCTCGGTGTGTGTAGGCTCTCTGATGCTGATCAAAACAGCCCCCCTCTGTCTCGGTGTGTGTAGGCTCTCTGATGCTGATCAAAAACAGCCCCTCTGTCTCGGTGTGTGTTGGCTCTCTGATGCTGATCAAAAACAGCCCCTCTGTCTCGGTGTGTGTAGGCTCTCTGATGCTGATCAAAAACAGCCCCCTCTGTCTCGGTGTGTGTTGGCTCTCTGATGCTGATCAAAAACAGCCCCTCTGTCTCGGTGTGTGTAGGCTCTCTGATGCTGATCAAAAACAGCCCCCTCTGTCTCGGTGTGTGTTGGCTCTCTGATGCTGATCAAAAACAGCCTCTCTGTCTCGGTGTGTAGGCTCTCTGATGCTGATCAAAAACAGCCCCCCTCTGTCTCGGTGTGTGTTGGCTCTCTGATGCTGATCAAAAACAGCCCCTCTGTCTCGGTGTGTGTAGGCTCTCTGATGCTGATCAGAAACAGCCCCCCCTCTGTCTCGGTGTGTGTTGGCTCTCTGATGCTGATCAAAAACAGCCTCTCTGTCTCGGTGTGTGTAGGCTCTCTGATGCTGATCAAAAAGAGCCCCCCTCTGTCTCGGTGTGTGTAGGCTCTCTGATGCTGATCAAAAACAGCCCCTCTGTCTCGGTGTGTGTTGGCTCTCTGATGCTGATCAAAAACAGCCCCCCTCTGTCTCGGTGTGTGTTGGCTCTCTGATGCTGATCAAAAACAGCCCCCCTCTGTCTCGGTGTGTGTAGGCTCTCTGATGCTGATCAAAAACAGCCCCTCTGTCTCGGTGTGTGTAGGCTCTCTGATGCTGATCAAAAACAGCCCCCTCTGTCTCGGTGTGTGTAGGCTCTCTGATGCTGATCAAAAAGAGCCCCCTCTGTCTCGGTGTGTGTTGGCTCTCTGATGCTGATCAAAAACAGCCCCTCTGTCTCGGTGTGTGTTGGCTCTCTGATGCTGATCAAAAAGAGCCCCCCTCTGTCTCGGTGTGTGTTGGCTCTCTGATGCTGATCAAAAACAGCCCCACTCTGTCTCGGTGTGTGTAGGCTCTCTGATGCTGATCAAAAACAGCCCCCCTCTGTCTCGGTGTGTGTAGGCTCTCTGATGCTGATCAAAAACAGCCCCCTCTGTCTCGGTGTGTGTTGGCTCTCTGATGCTGATCAAAAAGAGCCCCCCTCTGTCTCGGTGTGTGTAGGCTCTCTGATGCTGATCAAAAACAGCCCCTCTGTCTCGGTGTGTGTTGGCTCTCTGATGCTGATCAAAAAGAGCCCCTCTGTCTCGGTGTGTGTAGGCTCTCTGATGCTGATCAAAAACAGCCCCCTCTGTCTCGGTGTGTGTTGGCTCTCTGATGCTGATCAAAAACAGCCCCCTCTGTCTCGGTGTGTGTTGGCTCTCTGATGCTGATCAAAAACAGCCCCTCTGTCTCGGTGTGTGTTGGCTCTCTGATGCTGATCAAAAACAGCCCCCCTCTGTCTCGGTGTGTGTTGGCTCTCTGATGCTGATCAAAAACAGACCCCCTCTGTCTCGGTGTGTGTAGGCTCTCTGATGCTGATCAAAAACAGCCCCTCTGTCTCGGTGTGTGTAGGCTCTCTGATGCTGATCAAAAACAGCCCCTCTGTCTCGGTGTGTGTTGGCTCTCTGATGCTGATCAAAAACAGCCCCCTCTGTCTCGGTGTGTGTAGGCTCTCTGATGCTGATCAAAAACAGCCCCCTCTGTCTCGGTGTGTGTAGGCTCTCTGATGCTGATCAAAAACAGCCCCTCTGTCTCGGTGTGTGTAGGCTCTCTGATGCTGATCAAAAACAGCCCCTCTGTCTCGGTGTGTGTAGGCTCTCTGATGCTGATCAAAAACAGCCCCTCTGTCTCGGTGTGTGTTGGCTCTCTGATGCTGATCAAAAACAGCCCCTCTGTCTCGGTGTGTGTTGGCTCTCTGATGCTGATCAAAAACAGCCCCCTCTGTCTCGGTGTGTGTTGGCTCTCTGATGCTGATCAAAAACAGCCCCCCTCTGTCTCGGTGTGTGTAGGCTCTCTGATGCTGATCAAAAACAGCCCCCCTCTGTCTCGGTGTGTGTTGGCTCTCTGATGCTGATCAAAAACAGCCCCCCTCTGTCTCGGTGTGTAGGCTCTCTGATGCTGATCAAAAACAGCCCCTCTGTCTCGGTGTGTGTAGGCTCTCTGATGCTGATCAAAAACAGCCCCTCTGTCTCGGTGTGTGTAGGCTCTCTGATGCTGATCAAAAACAGCCCCCCTCTGTCTCGGTGTGTGTAGGCTCTCTGATGCTGATCAAAAACAGCCCCCCTCTGTCTCGGTGTGTGTTGGCTCTCTGATGCTGATCAAAAACAGCCCCCCTCTGTCTCGGTGTGTGTTGGCTCTCTGATGCTGATCAAAAACAGCCCCTCTGTCTCGGTGTGTGTTGGCTCTCTGATGCTGATCAAAAACAGCCCCCCTCTGTCTCGGTGTGTGTTGGCTCTCTGATGCTGATCAAAAACAGCCCCCCTCTGTCTCGGGTGTGTTGGCTCTCTGATGCTGATCAAAAACAGCCCCCTCTGTCTCGGTGTGTGTAGGCTCTCTGATGCTGATCAAAAACAGCCCCCTCTGTCTCGGTGTGTGTAGGCTCTCTGATGCTGATCAAAAACAGCCCCTCTGTCTCGGTGTGTGTAGGCTCTCTGATGCTGATCAAAAACAGCCCCTCTGTCTCGTGTGTGTAGGCTCTCTGATGCTGATCAAAAACAGCCCCCCTCTGTCTCGGTGTGTGTAGGCTCTCTGATGCTGATCAAAAACAGCCCCCCTCTGTCTCGGTGTGTGTTGGCTCTCTGATGCTGATCAGAAAGAGCCCCTCTGTCTCGGTGTGTGTAGGCTCTCTGATGCTGATCAGAAAGAGCCCCTCTGTCTCGGTGTGTGTTGGCTCTCTGATGCTGATCAAAAACAGCCCCTCTGTCTCGGTGTGTGTAGGCTCTCTGATGCTGATCAAAAAGAGCCCCCCTCTGTCTCGGTGTGTGTTGGCTCTCTGATGCTGATCAAAAAGAGCCCCTCTGTCTCGGTGTGTGTTGGCTCTCTGATGCTGATCAAAAACAGCCCCCCTCTGTCTCGGTGTGTGTTGGCTCTCTGTTGCTGATCAAAAACAGCCCCCCTCTGTCTCGGTGTGTGTTGGCTCTCTGATGCTGATCAAAAACAGCCCCCCTCTGTCTCGGTGTGTGTTGGCTCTCTGTTGCTGATCAAAAACAGCCCCCCTCTGTCTCGGTGTGTGTTGGCTCTCTGATGCTGATCAAAAACAGCCCCCCTCTGTCTCGGTGTGTGTTGGCTCTCTGATGCTGATCAAAAACAGCCCCCCTCTGTCTCGGTGTGTGTAGGCTCTCTGATGCTGATCAGAAAGAGCCCCTCTGTCTCGGTGTGTGTTGGCTCTCTGATGCTGATCAAAAACAGCCCCTCTGTCTCGGTGTGTGTTGGCTCTCTGATGCTGATCAAAAACAGCCCCCCTCTGTCTCGGTGTGTGTAGGCTCTCTGATGCTGATCAAAAACAGCCCCCCTCTGTCTCGGTGTGTGTTGGCTCTCTGATGCTGATCAAAAACAGCCCCTCTGTCTCGGTGTGTGTAGGCTCTCTGATGCTGATCAAAAACAGCCCCTCTGTCTCGGTGTGTGTTGGCTCTCTGATGCTGATCAAAAACAGCCCCTCTGTCTCGGTGTGTGTTGGCTCTCTGATGCTGATCAAAAACAGCCCCTCTGTCTCGGTGTGTGTTGGCTCTCTGATGCTGATCAAAAACAGCCCCCCCTCTGTCTAGGTGTGTGTAGGCTCTCTGATGCTGATCAAAAACAGCCCCCCCTCTGTCTAGGTGTGTGTTGGCTCTCTGATGCTGATCAAAAACAGCCCCCTCTGTCTCGGTGTGTGTTGGCTCTCTGATGCTGATCAAAAACAGCCCCCTCTGTCTCGGTGTGTGTAGGCTCTCTGATGCTGATCAAAAACATCCCCCCTCTGTCTCGGTGTGTGTTGGCTCTCTGATGCTGATCAAAAACAGCCCCCCTCTGTCTCGGTGTGTGTAGGCTCTCTGATGCTGATCAAAAACAGCCCCCCCTCTGTCTCGGTGTGTGTAGGCTCTCTGATGCTGATCAAAAACAGCCCCCCTCTGTCTCGGTGTGTGTAGGCTCTCTGATGCTGATCAAAAACAGCCCCCCTCTGTCTCGGTGTGTGTAGGCTCTCTGATGCTGATCAAAAACAGCCCCCCTCTGTCTCGGTGTGTGTAGGCTCTCTGATGCTGATCAAAAACAGCCCCCCTCTGTCTCGGTGTGTGTAGGCTCTCTGATGCTGATCAAAAACAGCCCCTCTGTCTCGGTGTGTGTAGGCTCTCTGATGCTGATCAAAAACAGCCCCTCTGTCTCGGTGTGTGTAGGCTCTCTGATGCTGATCAAAAACAGCCCCCCTCTGTCTCGGTGTGTGTAGGCTCTCTGATGCTGATCAAAAACAGCCCCTCTGTCTCGGTGTGTGTAGGCTCTCTGATGCTGATCAAAAACAGCCCCTCTGTCTCGGTGTGTGTAGGCTCTCTGATGCTGATCAAAAACAGCCCCCTCTGTCTCGGGTGTGTAGGCTCTCTGATGCTGATCAAAAACAGCCCCCCTCTGTCTCGGTGTGTGTTGACTCTCTGATGCTGATCAAAAACAGCCCCTCTGTCTCGGTGTGTGTTGGCTCTCTGATGCTGATCAAAAACAGCCCCCCTCTGTCTCGGTGTGTGTTGGCTCTCTGATGCTGATCAAAAAGAGCCCCCCTCTGTCTCGGTGTGTGTTGGCTCTCTGATGCTGATCAAAAACAGCCCCCCTCTGTCTCGGTGTGTGTAGGCTCTCTGATGCTGATCAAAAACAGCCCCTCTGTCTCGGTGTGTGTAGGCTCTCTGATGCTGATCAAAAACAGCCCCTCTGTCTCGGTGTGTGTAGGCTCTCTGATGCTGATCAAAAAGAGCCCCCCTCTGTCTCGGTGTGTGTTGGCTCTCTGATGCTGATCAAAAACAGCCCCCTCTGTCTCGGTGTGTGTAGGCTCTCTGATGCTGATCAAAAACAGCCCCCCTCTGTCTCGGTGTGTGTTGGCTCTCTGATGCTGATCAAAAACAGCCCCTCTGTCTCGGTGTGTGTAGGCTCTCTGATGCTGATCAAAAACAGCCCCTCTGTCTCGGTGTGTGTTGGCTCTCTGATGCTGATCAAAAACAGCCCCCCTCTGTCTCGGTGTGTGTTGGCTCTCTGATGCTGATCAAAAACAGCCCCTCTGTCTCGGTGTGTGTTGGCTCTCTGATGCTGATCAAAAACAGCCCCTCTGTCTCGGTGTGTGTAGGCTCTCTGATGCTGATCAAAAAGAGCCCCCCTCTGTCTCGGTGTGTGTTGGCTCTCTGATGCTGATCAAAAAGAGCCCCTCTGTCTCGGTGTGTGTAGGCTCTCTGATGCTGATCAAAAACAGCCCCCCTCTGTCTCGGTGTGTGTTGGCTCTCTGATGCTGATCAAAAAGAGCCCCCCTCTGTCTCGGTGTGTGTTGGCTCTCTGATGCTGATCAAAAACAGCCCCTCTGTCTCGGTGTGTGTAGGCTCTCTGATGCTGATCAAAAACAGCCCCCCTCTGTCTCGGTGTGTGTTGGCTCTCTGATGCTGATCAAAAACAGCCCCCCTCTGTCTCGGTGTGTGTAGGCTCTCTGATGCTGATCAAAAACAGCCCCTCTCTGTCTCGGTGTGTGTTGGCTCTCTGATGCTGATCAAAAACAGCCCCTCTGTCTCGGTGTGTGTAGGCTCTCTGATGCTGATCAAAAACAGCCCCTCTGTCTCGGTGTGTGTAGGCTCTCTGATGCTGATCAAAAACAGCCCCCCTCTGTCTCGGTGTGTGTAGGCTCTCTGATGCTGATCAAAAACAGCCCCCCTCTGTCTCGGTGTGTGTAGGCTCTCTGATGCTGATCAAAAACAGCCCCCCTCTGTCTCGGTGTGTGTTGGCTCTCTGATGCTGATCAAAAAGAGCCCCTCTGTCTCGGTGTGTGTAGGCTCTCTGATGCTGATCAAAAAGAGTATGACATTGTTGCCGCCCATAGCATTGAACGCAAGGGAAAGCCAGCGAGCATGTAGCCTCCCTTGATGAAATATAAATAAAATAATAGCCAATCAGCGTTGAGCTAAACTAAGTGAGCTCTAATGTGAATGGTCCTGGCACACCAACAGAAGTGTAAATCACGTCGCATCGAGAACATCACTGACAGAAAATCCTGCATCTCGTTGTGATGTTGTCCTCCGGTGGCCAGCCAGCTAAAATTGTCCCTTTCCTAAATTAGCCATGTATAGAGATAGGGATTTGGACTTGTGGTTTTACTTAATTCTCCATACTAGCCAATGATTATAATGACGATTCTGATCCAACCATAAATTCATACATTGTGCCCCTGGCCTGAGAGGATGGTTCAATATGTACTGTGGCTAGATGTAGAAGGCTAATATTAACTAGCTAACGTTGCCCATTTAAGGAAGTTAGGCTAGTGAGCATGTTTTTAAACCAGGTAGCCTAGGACAACAAACCATGTAAGTGTGTACTGTTTGACAGAGTAATAGACAGTTTCTCAACATGAAAGAGGAGGATGGCATTGGCGTTTCTCTACAAGTGGTGTGAGTCAACGTGTTTTTTCTACATGCAAGCGCACGCACAGATATCAGAACCATGGACAGTCACATCATATTTAGTTTATGATGATTGGACTGCATTTTTTTGGTATCTTCTAGTTGTCTCTGTATTAGGTGATTAGAAACATAGGTGATTAGATGATGTTGAAATGTTGTAGTTGAAATGGTGCTGGAGTAGTGGAGGCAGCTCCTGTTTTCTTTGCTCTCTGTGGTTCTAAATCAATACTTGTTTAGTAGTACGAAAATGTCGGAAACGTTAACTTACTTGACCTGCTGTAGGTCATGTAACTGTTTGTTACCTGCAATACGCTTTGTGGATTTTACCAGACACGGGTTGCTCTCTGGTTTTGTGATGAAACAAAGGTGTGGTTGAATTTATTCTGCCGCTGTGTCTTCTTATCGTCTCGGCCTTTAGGCCCTATATACATATCACGGTCGCAAGGCATATCAACTAACATGTTATAGAGCAAACAGCGCAATTAACGCTCTTGGCTTCCCCAGTGATTTTACCCTCGCACCGCTACTGGTCAAGGTCACTATGAGAAACCCTTTTCCTAACCACAATACAGGTTTTAGCTGTGACCCAACAGGTACTGGGCACAACCCAGCAGGCAAGCCAACATCTGGAAAACACTGTAGAGACCCACAGTGTTAGAAGTTAGTTTTGTCCAGAATCCACGTTGTCTTACCCGTCCATCGCTGGTGAGGAGGATAGAATCACTCTTGATATCTCTGTGGATGACTCCCTGCGTGTGGAGGTACGACAGAGCCCTCAACACCGACACACACACTGTGGCTATCTGCTCCTCGTTCATCCTGAAACACACACGCACACACACACGTGGGTCAAGATGGAGGTTAGGACACTGCCAAACACATACCCTATAGCATATGCGTTCTTTCACAAGGACCACGTGAATGTAAAAAATATATATATATACCAGGAAGATGAGAACATCGTAGGAACATGAAATTTGTGGCGATAACCATGTAATGTGCACTAAGCTTAACAGTCATGTGTGTGGTCCCATATGGGCTTGGGGTAAACAGTACGTCTGGCTGATTCCACAGAACATTAACATGAAGCCCCAGCTGGCGAGAACCTCCCCCATCATCACACACACACACACACACACACACACACACACACACACACACACACACACACACACACACACACACACACACACACACACACACACACACACACACACACACACACACACACACACACACACACACACACACACACACACACACACAGGTTCTCCATTCTTGTGTATTTTATTTCTCTTGTGTTACTATTTGTATTACAATATTTTTTTATGAACTCTGCATTGTTGGGGAGGGGTAATAAGTCACGGTATTGTCTACATCCGTTGTATTCAGCTCGTGACAAATATATATATATATACTGTTTTTTACACACACACAAACACTGCTCTCATCTGCAGCCCCTCCAGCACTCTCCTCCCTGTACCGTCTCACTCCACAGGAATCCATTGTCTTAGCAAGGAACAACTCGCACACACACACATGCTCTCGACTTTCCTCCCATCGTAGATTGTGCCAGGTTTTGTTGTCACACATGTATGCATTGAGAATTGCAAAACAATCTAGCAAATGGGAGGTTGATGTGTAGACAAAGGAGATTCAATGCTTCACACACATACACCCACACACATACACACATACACCCACACACATACACCCACACACATACTTACACAAAAACGCGTCCACAAACACAGACGCCCGCACAAAACAAATCATTGCAGAGATAGTACATTATTTCAAACAGAGAATGAAAAAGAAAGTGTATTGTTTAATGAGGCTGTCAAAGTTGCCAAGGGCATCGTATGCAGATGCTCGCACACACACACACACACACACACACACACACACACACACACACACACACACACACACACACACACACACACACACACACACACACACACACACACACACACACACACACACACACACACACACACACACACACACACACACCACACACACACAAACACCACACACACTAGCTCCATTAGCTGATGATATGTAAAGTACAGTACAGTACAGCCACGACACATACTAGTGAGGATAATTGAACTTTGTTGCTAATTGAAATGGCTGAGGAACAGGAACACGACACAGATATAGGCTATTCTGGCATTGGTACATTGTGTGTGTGTTGGCAGATACCCAGGGAGAGAAGTGGGGGGGAGAGAGAGAGAGAGAGAGAGAGAGAGAGAGAGAGAGAGAGAGAGAGAGAGAGAGAGAGAGAGAGAGAGAGAGAGAGAGAGAGAGGAGAGAGGGAGAGAGAGAGAGGGAGAGGGAGAGGGAGAGAGAGATGGAAAGAGAACGTGAGAGTGAGTGAGCAAGCAAGAGACTGAATGGTAGAGACAGAGAATAGATATAGAATAAGAGAAAGAGAGAGATAATGATGGAGAGAGAGAGAATTGGGGGGGAGGGGAGTACTCACCTGCAGTAGAACTGTTTGTGTGCGTGTTCTCCTATTCAGCTCTACACAGTGAGCAGTCATTTTACGCAACAAAAGAGTCGACTGAAATAGATTTGTATAATTCACCTAACAGATGTGAATTCTATGACTGAAACGTGTTGCTGACAGTCATTTGACGGCTATTAACAGTGTTAATGACACAAATACATGTGCATCCTTGAACTAAGTGCACTAAACGGTAAGGTATATGGTTGTTATTACACATGAACTATAATGTCTAACTGCTAATCCCCCTCTGGTTAAAAAATCTATTAGGATTTGTTTGTGTTAGTAGGTACAAGTATACTGGATATCTTCCTATTATCAACACAATTCCTACAGCTGTGATTATCCAAACAGCCGGAGAAAGGGATGAGACAGGGATGAGACAGGGATGAGACAGGGAGGTGAACGAGGGATTCACATCTCCTCACACAACTAATGAAGACTCTTCTCTCATCTCACGACTTCACGCTGACAGGGACGCCACTGCGTCCTCACGCAACCGTGTTATTAGCGCCCGACGCGGCGGCACACAACACCGACACGCACACTGACACACGCCAGGCAAATGACTGTAATTAAAAGACCAAGGACACAATGGGTGTTAATCTAAACGACGAGGCGTTGAGAGGAGAAGACACTGAAACAACAGAGGAAAGAAAGATCTAGAAGTTTGAGTATAACAACTAAAACTCCTGGAACCAGGTCCATTTGGAGTTATTGAGGAATTCTGCTTTGCTGTTTCAGTTCTTGAGGGCAGGACAACAATCCAAATCCTCTTTGTTCAGACACAGGGAATTGAAGTGTCATGTTAGCGCCACAAGCTAATGCTTAGGTAGCCATTAGGAGAGAGGTGAATGGACTAGTGGCAGATAATTGGTTACCTCGTGTGAGTGACAATGTCCGTCAGGGCCCCGCCCTCCAGGAACTCCATAACGACCCAGAGCTCGTCTCCAACCAGGTAGCTGTTGTACATGTCAACCACGTTCTCATGGTGATAGTCCCTCATGATCACCACCTAGAAACAAACAAATCAACAAACACAGGTTACATGACAGATAGACAGTTGAAGTCGGAAGTTTACGTCCATCTTAGCCAAATACATTTGAACTCAGTTTTTCACAATTCCTGACATTTAATCCAAGTACAAATGTCCTGTCTTGGTTCAGTTAGGATCACCACTCTATTTTAAGAATGTGAAATGTCAGAATAATAGTAGAGAGAATGATTTATTTCAGCTTTTATTTCATTCATCACATTTCCTGTGGGTCAGGCGCTTACAGACACTCAATTAGTATTTGGTAGATTTGCCTTTAAATTGTTTAACTTGGGTCAAACGTGTCGGGTAGCTTTCCACAAGCTTCCCACAATAAGTTGGGTGAATTTTGGCCCATTCCTCCTTATTACCATATTTAGGTAGCCTGGGTTTCACTGTGTGTTTGTGGGTGATTGTTCCTGTCTCTGTGTTTGTTGCACCAGTCAGGGCTGTTTCGGTTTTCGACGTTTGTTGTTTTGTATTGTTCGTGTTTCGTCATAATTAAAGATGTATCGAACGAACCACGTTGCATTGTGGTCCGATCCTCGTTCCACCTCTTCGTCAGAGGAGGAGTTGGAAGAAATCCGTTACACTGGGATTGATTTGCACTTTTTGCACCAAAGGAGGTTCATCTCTAGGAGACAGAAAGCGTCTCCTTCCTTAGCGGTATGACGGCTGCCTGGTCCCATGGTTTTTATACTTGCATACTATTGTTTGTACAGATGAATGTGGTACCTTCAGACATTTGGGAATTGCTCCCAAGGATGAACCAGACTTGTGGAGGTCTACAATTATTTCTGAGGTCTTGGCTGATTTATTTTAATTTTTCTATGATGTCAAGCAAAGAGGCACTGAGTTTGAAGGTAGGCCTTGAAATACATCTACAGATACACCTCCAATTGACACACATGATGTCAATTAGCCTATCAGAAGCTTCTAAAGCCACAACGTAATTTTCTGGAATTTTCCAAGCTCTTTAAAGGCACAGTCAACTTAGTGTATGTAAACGTCTGACCCACTGGAATTGTGATGCAGTGAATTATAAGTGAAATAATCTGTCTGTAAACAATTGTTGGAAAAATTACCTGTGTCATGTACAAAGTAGATGTCCTAACCAACTTGCCAAAACTATAGTTTGTTAACAAGATGTGTGGAGTGGTTGAAAAAACAAGTTTTAATGACTCCAACCTAAGTGTATGTAAACTGCTGACTTCAACTGTATCAGCAGTGTGACAAAAGTTGTCCTTGCTGTGCACCAGAGGTTTAAAATCAGAAGGACTGGTTCTTTCCAAAAATGCCTGATATGTATTTAAGAACACAGGTAAACTGTGGATGCTAAAAGTAGAAAGAAATCCAAAATCTATGAAACAGAGAGCATGGCTTCCTTACTTGTGGCATTCCCACACACCAGTGTGCTCTACACAGCCTATATAGTACCTACAGTGACTTGCGAAAGTATTCGCCCCCCTTGAACTTTGCGACCTTTTGACACATTTCAGGCTTCAAACATAAAGATATAAAACTGTATTTTTTTGTGAAGAATCAACAACAAGGGGGACACAATCATGAAGTGGAACGACATTTATTGGATATTTAAAACTTTTTTAACAAATCAAAAACTGAAAAATTGGGCGTGCAAAATTATTCAGCCCCCTTAAGTTAATACTTTGTAGCGCCATCTTTTGCTGCGATTACAGCAGTAAGTCGCTTGGGGTATGTCTCTATCAGTTTTGCACATCGAGAGACTGACATTTTTTTCCCATTCCTCCTTGCAAAACAGCTCGAGCTCAGTGAGGTTGGATGGAGAGCATTTGTGAACAGCAGTTTTCAGTTCTTTCCACAGATTCTCGATTGGATTCAGGTTTGGACTTTGACTTGGCCATTCTAACACCTGGATATGTTTATTTTTGAACCATTCCATTGTAGATTTTGCTTTATGTTTTGGATCATTGTCTTGTTGGAAGACAAATCTCCGTCCCAGTCTCTGGTCTTTTGCAGACTCCATCAGGTTTTCTTCCAGAATGGTCCTGTATTTGGCTCCATCCATCTTCCCATCAATTTTAACCATCTTCCCTGACCCTGCTGAAGAAAAGCAGGCCCAAACCATGATGCTGCCACCACCATGTTTGACAGTGGGTATGGTGTGTTCAGGGTGATGAGCTGTGTTGCTTTTACGCCAAACATAACGTTTTGCATTGTTGCCAAAAAGTTCAATTTTGGTTTCATCTGACCAGAGCACCTTCTTCCACATGTTTGGTGTGTCTCCCAGGTGGCTTGTGGCAAACGTTAAACGACACTTTTTATGGATATCTTTAAGAAATGGCTTTCTTCTTGCCACTCTTCCATAAAGGCCAGATTTGTGCAATATACGACTGATTGTTGTCCTATGGACAGAGTCTCCCACCTCAGCTGTAGATCTCTGCAGTTCATCCAGAGTGATCATGGGCCTCTTGGCTGCATCTCTGATCAGTCTTCTCCTTGTATGAGCTGAAAGTTTAGAGGGACGGCCAGGTCTTGGTAGATTTGCAGTGGTCTGATACTCCTTCCATTTCAATATTATCGCTTGCACAGTGCTCCTTTGGATGTTTAAAGCTTGGGAAATCTTTTTGTATCCAAATCCGGCTTTAAACTTCTTCACAACAGTATCTCGGACCTGCCTGCTGTGTTCCTTGTTCTTCATGATGCTCTCTGCGCTTTTAACGGACCTCTGAGACTATCACAGTGCAGGTGCATTTATACGGAGACTTGATTACACACAGGTGGATTGTATTTATCATCATTAGTCATTTAGGTCAACATTGGATCATTCAGAGATCCTCACTGAACTTCTGGAGAGAGTTTGCTGCACTGAAAGTAAAGGGGCTGAATAATTTTGCACGCCCAATTTTTCAGTTTTTGATTTGTTAAAAAAGTTTGAAATATTCAATAAATGTTGTTCCACTTCATGATTGTGTCCCACTTGTTGTTGATTCTTCACAAAAAATACAGTTTTATATCTTTATGTTTGAAGCCTGAAATGTGGCAAAAGGTTGCAAAGTTCAAGGGGGCCGAATACTTTCGCAAGGCACTGTACCTGAATCCCAAGCAATCAAGAACAAGTGGACAAACAATTCAAAATGTCCGCCACCAACCCTACAGAATAGGGTGTGATTGGCAGATGTCTTTACTGTGTAGATATGAATCGTGCAATGAAACTGGGCCCGGTTAGAACAGTGAAACATACAACATTGAAATACTAAAACAGTTTGAAGGATTATAAGTGTCCAGTGAAGATGTCATCCTCAAGTAGACAGGAATTCTAGTTTGAATCGCATTGCAAATGGTCCACCATTTGACCTCGGACCAGCTCTGATAAGCTTTTAGTTTCACAATGGTGTCGATTGCCTGCCTAATGTCCTAGAAATAAACTAACGCTGCTAAACTAGCTAGCTAACTCAACCACACTTTGCCTGCTTCAACTTCAGCTTTACCTAGATATTGATGAATTGGTAACTGGCTAATTATGAAGCTTGAAAGCAATGATGTAGACTACAGTGCCCTCCAAGTATTGAACACAGATCAGTTGTTCTTTTTGCAGTAGGCTCTTCCAAAAACGTGGACTTGAGATTAAATTTGAATGAATGAGGTTAGTACATAATGCCTTGTTATTTTGGGGTACTTGTAAGCATATTTTTAGTCCTATCCAGATTTAGGTTGAATCTAAAATGTCAATGGCTACATTACATGCTGGAATTCATTAAAAGATAAGAATATCAGCTATCAATAATCCTCTGTATCACAAATGAAATTAATGTATTTAATTAATGTATTTGCAATCTTTTTTTTGCTAATTTGGTTGTTGCTATGGAAGCTTAATGAAAAGGGATTAGATTGGGGTGTTAATAGGATAACATTAAGCTTCAATATAGCACGCCCACACACACACGCACGCACGCACGCACACACACACACACACACACACACACACACACCCACGCACGCACACACACACACGTATTAATATTATTCATTGATGTGGGTGCGAAGATATGCAAGGACAAGATACTTGATGTCTCTTGTTAACATACTGTAAGTCATGCCACCCACTTAATCCGAACAGAAATCCCTTCATGACATAAATACTGTGGCTGACTACTGAGTAACAGCTCTACTGTCTTACTATATAGCAGGCAGGAATGATACAGTAGGGTAGAGATAAAAGGCTTGGCTCACCTCGTTCCAGATCCAAAATAATGTTAGCTTGTTGCCTTGGCAACATGTAAATCAGGTTCACTAACATAATGCTCTGATGAAAACATCTGAGGGACAGAAAATACTCACACGTGAGGAAGTCTAATCTGAGAGACTAAATAATTATAATAATAATAATAATTTTGACTGTTGAAATTAGAAGCCTGCGCTTTCTTACCTAAAACTTTGAGTCTATTAAAAGAAAAATAACACAGTACCAAAATAGCTTGGTATCTAACAAACAACCCCTGACCCCTAACCCCTCACCTCATTGAAGAGCAGTTCTCTCCTCTGCTGTTTCCTCAAGTCCATCTTTTTGACGGCCACCTGCTTGCCACTATGCTTCTCGCTGGCGATGCACACGATGCCCGTCGAGCCCTCGCCAATCTTTATGAAACTCTCCAGGTACTCCCTGGGGTCACCTGGGGTCAGAGACAGACAGATCTTCAATGTCTGCTACTCACAGCAAGATACTTTATCTACGAAGCGTCTGCACGTTATCGACAAACTAGCAAAATAACTTCTCTGCCTAGAAACGGTATATTTCAACTCCTGTGATGTGGGATGTACTTGTGATTCTTTCATCGGCTTCTCTCTATTTACCTGGGTTGACGACGAGCTGCAAGGCAGCCCTGAACTGTTCGTGGGAGACCCTGGAAGGCTGGGCATCTGAACTGGAGCCCCAGGAGGGAGGGGGGTAGGCCCCCGGGGGGATGTAAGGGGACGATGGCTGGGAGTATGCCCCCTGGAGGAGAGAACCGGTTAATACCTCCACTGCATTGTCGGTGGTGATCTTTGCAGTGACACACCTGCTTCTCTGAGAGTCATACGTAATTGTAGGTCAAAATCGTTTTAGATCGTTCAAAGAGATACGCATGCAGCCATGCAAACACGCACACTTGCATCACAGTAGACCCACCTGTGGAGTGTATGGCGGGCTGGGCTGTGAGGGTGGGTGGTGGTAGGGGGAGGGTTTGTAGTGGTGGAACACAGGGGGTACTGCAGTCCGGGGGGGTAGCCAGAGGGCTTGCTGTGGCTTTGAGGTAGTTTGAGGGGCCCGCGTGGGTATGTGTCAGACCCTGGGGCCTGGGGACTCCCGTCCCAAGACGACTGGTCGTAATCACCCTGCGAGAGACGGAAGACAGACAGTGTTAAAAACACAGCTAATAGCCTGAAAACCTAAGCCATTTAAGCTAGATGAACTCATATTAAAATGACAAGCTAATAGAACGATAGCCGACTCAAAAGTGTGATCTTATATAAGTGCAAACCCTGTTTACTCTGGGTCGCATAGGAAAGACAACACATAGGAAAGACAACCTCACCAAACAACAGAGACTCTGCTTACTTGCATTCTGAATATAAAACTGTCAGAGATATTTCTCTCCCTCCTCAGTTTCTGTTAATTTTGAAATACCAGCTGCTGTCCATGTGACCTGAGTAGGTACATTACCCCTGGACAGGTGTAACGGAGGGCATTTAGTGGAAGGGACAGGGGCTATACTTTATCATTAATACCCCACACAGACCCAAACAATGTTCCTCCATTACCCCATCCATCATACAGATGCTTTTAGGCCAGGGAACCCCCAGATCTGGGGCAACGCTCCACATCGTTTCCCTCCTTAGTCTCGTTTACAGTACCTATTAGATTACATTCCTACAGTAGACTGTATTGGGGGGGGGGTGGACTATGTTACCCAGTGTGGTTGCAGGGTTGTGCTCCAGCCACACGGTAACAATCAAGATTTTGAGTAGAAGACTCATGTTTGAAGCTGCTCAGTTCGGGGAAAACCTGATGGTCCATCTTTGCTCTATTCTGCCCCTCTCGCTCTCTCTCGCTCATTCCCTCTCTTTCCCTCTCTCTCTCGCTCATTCCCTCTCTCTCTCGCTCATTCCCTCTCTTTCCCTCTCTCGCTCATTCCCTCTCTTTCCCTCTCGCTCTCTCTCGCTCATTCCCTCTCTTTCCCTCTCGCTCTCTCTCGCTCATTCCCTCTCTTTCCCTCTCGCTCTCTCTCGCTCATTCCCTCTCTTTCCATCTCTCTCTTTCCCTCTCTCTCCCTCTCTCTCTCTCTCTCCCTCTCTCTCTCTCTCTCTCTCTCTCTCTCTCTCTCTCTCTCCTCTCTCTCTCTCTCTCTCTCCCTCTCTCTCTCTCTCTCTCTCTCTCTCTGTGCTGGGGTGGCTTAAAGCTGTTTCTCCATGTCCTAGGTGGGTGGTGATGAGTCATAAATCTAGCTTGGAGAGAGGTGACAAAGGGACACTTCTCTCCCTGA
Source organism: Oncorhynchus masou masou (assembly GCF_036934945.1). Taxonomy (NCBI): domain Eukaryota; kingdom Metazoa; phylum Chordata; class Actinopteri; order Salmoniformes; family Salmonidae; genus Oncorhynchus; species Oncorhynchus masou. The sequence continues at coordinate 2,300,443 of NC_088230.1, read as the reverse complement.
CACTAAACATTATGCATTGTGAGTGGGACCTTGCATTCTGCCTTCTGCATGAGAGGAATCACAAACAGAAAGCAGGAGTATGGTGTGCGTGTGTGTGTTTGTGTGTGAGTCAGTCACTGAGTCCCCCTCCCTTCTCCTTGTTCCTGCCCTTCAGTTTTACTCTACCAGGTAGTACATCTAGAGGTGTTTTATGGCATCACGACTCACCAGTAACTCTGTATAAATGTGAGGTGCCGTGAACTGGTTATACAAGGTATTTACAGTGTTATTACCTAAGAATACAGCAGAGCCAAACATGTATGACTTGAATTTAAAAAACGATTCAAAAGGTAACATTGTATGATTCTGATTATAATATAGGTTCACTCTTAATATTATGTTGCACAAATACCTTTATTTAAAAAGTATATATATATATTTAGACTTATTTTGAAGCCTTATTTAATCCTAATTTCGTTATTTTATTAGGTACATTATCAGAGAAGAACTCCAAATACTGTGTTTGCCTAAATAAATTTTTAAAAGTGCACTAAATTATAGCTGTGAACTGCACCTGGTCATACAGTATAGTACAGGGCTGAGATATATAATATCTCTAATAATCCACCTGGTGAAGACTAGCTGCCTCCAGTACTGAGGAGATGATGCTCTGACTTCCGGAGTTAATGACATTACCTCCCAGAACACACACTCCCCCCAAACATACACTCTGAAAGGACACACACACCCCTCGAACACACACTCCCCTAAACACACACTCTAACCGGACATGAATAGTCTCATAATAAAAGCCCGATGACAAGAAAGAGGCAGGGAGGAGGAGGAAATCTCTCTCTCTCTCCCTCTCCCTCTCCCTCTCCCTCTCTCTCTCTCTCTCTCTCTCCCTCTCCCTCTCTCTCTCTCTCTCTCTCTCTCTCTCTCTCTCTCTCTCTCTCTCTCTCTCACACACACACACAAACACACACACTCCTCCACCTCCACACACACAGAGAGTAAGAGGATTGGGTTGATGTGTGGGGATGGTGGTATAATTACGTGGCGTGGACTTGTTTAATCAATCACTGTGAAGCGGCGGTGCTCCTCGCGGCCCGCAGGAGGGACGGGGCTACTCTCCAGACCCCCTATCGCTGGCGGGCCCCGGCGGCTGGCTGTCAGCCAAGGGTCTCCTGATCCATGTTGGTTAAACGCGCATCAATCTGAATTTGGCAGGGTAATCAACAACCCAACTGAACTGTGAAATTGAATTCCGCGCTGGAACATCGTTGGGCCGTTTTTATGCGAAGGCTGCAGAAAGGAGAAAGTGCCGCAACATCAATTTGTCACGAGAGCTGCTGCCGAGGCAGTGGAGGAGTAGCTGTGTGTGTGTGTGTGTGTGTGTGTGTGTGTGTGTGTGTGTGTGTGTGTGTGTGTGTGTGTGTGTGTGTGTGTGTGTGTGTGTGTGTGTGTGTGTGTGTGTGTGTGTCTGTGTCTCTGTGTGTGTGTGTGATGTGTGTGTGTCTCTGTGTCTCTGTGTGTGTGTGTGTGTGTGTGTGTGTGTGTGTGTGTGTGTGTGTGTGTGTGTGTGTGTGTGTGTGTGTGTGTGTGTGTGTGTGTCTGTGTCTGTGTCTCTGTGTGTGTGTGTGATGTGTGTGTGTCTCTGTGTCTCTGTGTGTGTGTGTGTGTGTGTGTGTGTGTGTGTGTGTGTGTGTGTGTGTGTGTGTGTGTGTGTGTGTGTGTGTGTGTGTGTGTGTGTGTGTCTGTGTCTGTGTCTCTGTGTGTGTGTGTGTGTGTGTGTGTCTCTGTGTCTCTGTGTGTGTGTGTGTGTGTGTGTGTGTGTGTGTGTGTGTGTGTGTGTCTGTGTCTGTGTCTCTGTGTGTGTGTGTGATGTGTGTGTGTCTCTGTGTCTCTGTGTGTGTGTGTGTGTGTGTGTGTGTGTGTGTGTGTGTGTGTGTGTGTGTGTGTGTGTGTGTGTGTGTGTGTCTCTGTGTCTCTGTGTCTCTGTGTGTGTGTGTGTGTGTGTGTGTGTGTGTGTGTCTGTGTCTGTGTCTGTGTGTGTGTGTGTGTGTGTGTGTGTGTGTGTGTGTGTGTGTGTGTGTGTCTGTGTGTGTGTGTGTCTGTGTGTTGTGAGCCCGTGCTGTCTACTGTTATAACCCCACTGGCTCACAACAAAAAGGGGATTTTGTTCAATGACTGAATTGAAAGAGAAAGAGAGAGAGAGAGGAGAAGTGGGTTCATTACAAGGTCCATGAGGCAGGAAGAATGGTGCTTCTTAAGCTGCCAGATCAACACGCTTTTGTTTTTTGTTCTTTTTTTCTACCGATGTTAGGAATCTCCTACACGCGTCACGACACATATCTTGGGAGTGTTTTTCTCTCCCAGATGGAACTCAGTAGCGTGTCACGTAGTGAATTTGGTGTCAACGATTGGCCTCATAGGCCTCTCTTAAGGTGTATAAAGTCAGCTGCAGTAGATTCCTGTCGTGCTCCAATCACAAGCATTTGTAACAACAACAAACAAGAACTCTCACCACAAAAACACTACTTCTGTTTCTACCTCTGTGTGTATTGTGGATGTTTACTAAGGCATCTGCTGATATTAACCCAGGGCACCCTAGGGTTAATATCAGCAGATGCATTACTACTGTAACACCAGATGTCCAGTACGGTACTACAGCGGACAGCCTCCTCTCCTCAGCTCATACGGAGCACAAATGTTCGTACTGTTTCAGTACGTATTGAGTGTACAAAGTATTAGGAACACCTGCTACTTCCATGACACAGACTGACCAGGTGAATCCAGGTGAAAGATATGATCCCTTATTGATGTCACTTGTTAAATCCACTTCAATCCGTGTAGATGAAGGGGAGGAGACGGGTTAAAGAAGGATTTTGAAGCCTTGAGACAATTGAGACATGTATTGCGCATGGGTGCCATTCAGAGGGTGAGTGGACAAAACAAAAGATTTAAGTGTCTTTGAACGGGTTGTAGGTGCCAGGCGCACTGGTTTATGCCAAGAACTGCAACGCTGCTGGGTTTTCCCTGCTCGACAGCTTCCCGTGTGTATTAAGAATGGTCCACCACCCAAAGGACACCCTGTCAACTTGACACAACTGTGGGAAGCATTGGAGTCAACATGGGCCAGCATCCCTGTGGAACGCTTTCAACACCTTGTAGAGTTTGAGGCTGTTCTGAGGGCAAACGGGGATACAACTCAATCGGAAGGTGTTCCTAATGTTTTGTACACTCAGCGTCTATCAGTGCAACACATTTTGTTCTTGCCCTCTGTTTGCATGTGTTCTGAATATCGTACATGGTTCGACAAAGGAAACAGATGGATAAAGAGTTCTCGTGTTGGTGTATAATAGCTACACGTAACGATCAGACAGAGAGTCAGTGACTGAGGGAGATGGGGACGGAACGTTCCACGGCTCATTCCTCTGCACAGTTCAATGAAAGGTCACTCTTTCAGCGCGGGGATGAAAGCTTGCTATTCACCTTCCGATTATCACACAGGCGTTTGTCCGGGCAGAGGCAACAAATGATACACGATCTGCACATGCACAACTTCCCAAACCCATGATGTTCTTAACAAATCATCAAGCCTTTTTGTTGTTGTTGTTGTCACTAAAAGAGTGGTGTTAGTCCTGGTTTGATCAGAAACCCTGCATACACATGCTACTGCAGCTCTACAGGACCAGGACTAGCAGGGGGAAGAACACTGCAGTAGATGGTTGATTATTATGGCATCTCCAAGAGGTCTGCAAGTCACATTTCCAGCACTCTGTGTGCCGCTCCACTGGCGCCCCACTGAAGCTGATATAGGGGACTGCAATAGGTCTGCAAGTCACCTTTCCATCTCTCTGTGTGCCGCTCCACTGGCACCCCACTGAAGCTGATATAGGGGACTGCAATAGGCCTGCAAGTCACCTTTCCATCTCTCTGTGTGCCGCTCCACTGGCGTCTAACTGAAGCTGATATAGGGGACTGCAATAGGCCTGCAAGTCACCTTTCCATCTCTCTATGTGCCGCTCCACTGGCGTCTAACTGAAGCTGATATAGGGGACTGCAATAGGCCTGCAAGTCACCTTTCCATCTCTCTGTGTGCCGCTCCACTGGCGTCTAACTGAAGCTGATATAGGGGACTGCAATAGGTCTGCAAGTCACCTTTCCATCTCTCTGTGTGCCGCTCCACTGGCGTCTAACTGAAGCTGATATAGGGGACTGCAATAGGCCTGCAAGTCACCTTTCCAGCTCTCTGTGTGCCGCTCCACTGGCATCTAACTGCAGCTGATATAGGGGACTGCAATAGGCCTGCAAGTCACCTTTCCAGCTCTCTGTGTGCCGTTCCACTGGCGTCTAACTGAAGCTGATATAGGGGACTGCAATAGGTCTGCAAGTCACCTTTCCATCTCTCTGTGTGCCGCTCCACTGGCGTCTAACTGAAGCTGATATAGGGGACTGCAATAGGCCTGCAAGTCAGCTTTCCATCTCTCTGTGTGCCGCTCCACTGGCGCCCCACTGAAGCTGATATAGGGGACTGCAATAGGTCTGCAAGTCACCTTTCCAGCTCTCTGTGTGCCGCTCCACTGGCGCCCCACTGAAGCTGATATAGGGGACTGCAATAGGCCTGCAAGTCACCTTTCCATCTCTCTGTGTGCCGCTCCACTGGCGCCCCACTGAAGCTGATATAGGGGACTGCAATAGGTCTGCAAGTCACCTTTCCATCTCTCTGTGTGCCGCTCCACTGGCGTCCCACTGAAGCTGATATAGGGGACTGCAATAGGCCTGCAAGTCACCTTTCCAGCTCTCTGTGTGCCGCTCCACTGGCACCCCACTGAAGCTGATATAGGGGACTGCAATAGGCCTGCAAGTCACCTTTCCATCTCTCTGTGTGCCGCTCCACTGGCGCCCCACTGAAGCTGATATAGGGGACTGCAATAGGTCTGCAAGTCACCTTTCCATCTCTCTGTGTGCCGCTCCACTGGCGCCCCACTGAAGCTGATATAGGGGACTGCAATAGGCCTGCAAGTCACCTTTCCATCTCTCTGTGTGCCGCTCCACTGGCGCCCCACTGAAGCTGATATAGGGGACTGCAATAGGTCTGCAAGTCACCTTTCCATCTCTCTGTGTGCCGCACCACTGGCGTCTAACTGAAGCTGATATAGGGGACTGCAATAGGACTGCAAGTCACCTTTCCATCTCTCTGTGTGCCGCTCCACTGGCGTCTAACTGAAGCTGATATAGGGGACTGCAATAGGTCTGCAAGTCACCTTTCCATCTCTCTGTGTGCCACTCCATTTGGCGCCCCACTGAAGCTGATATAGGGGACTGCAATAGGTCTGCAAGTCACCTTTCCATCTCTCTGTGTGCCACTCCATTTGGCGCCCCACTGAAGCTGATATAGGGGACTGCAATAGGCCTGCAAGTCACCTTTCCATCTCTCTGTGTGCCGCTCCACTGGCGCCCCACTGAAGCTGATATAGGGGACTGCAATAGGTCTGCAAGTCACCTTTCCATCTCTCTGTGTGCCGCTCCACTGGCGCCCCACTGAAGCTGATATAGGGGACTGCAATAGGCCTGCAAGTCAGCTTTCCATCTCTCTGTGTGCCGCTCCACTGGCGTCTAACTGAAGATGATATAGGGGACTGCAATAGGCCTGCAAGTCACCTTTCCATCTCTCTGTGTGCCGCTCCACTGGCGCCCCACTGAAGCTGATATAGGGGACTGCAATAGGCCTGCAAGTCACCTTTCCAGCTCTCTGTGTGCCGCTCCACTGGCGCCCCACTGAAGCTGATATAGGGGACTGCAATAGGTCTGCAAGTCACCTTTCCAGCTCTCTGTGTGCCGCTCCACTGGCGCCCCACTGAAGCTGATATAGGGGACTGCAATAGGTCTGCAAGTCAGCTTTCCATCTCTCTGTGTGCCGCTCCACTGGCGTCTAACTGAAGCTGATATAGGGGACTGCAATAGGCCTGCAAGTCACCTTTCCAGCTCTCTGTGTGCCGCTCCACTGGCGTCTAACTGAAGCTGATATTGGGGACTGCAATAGGCCTGCAAGTCACCTTTCCAGCTCTCTGTGTGCCGCTCCACTGGCGCCCCGCTGAAGCTGATATAGGGGACTGCAATAGGCCTGCAAGTCACCTTTCCATCTCTCTGTGTGCCGCTCCACTGGCACCCCACTGAAGCTGATATAGGGGACTGCAATAGGTCTGCAAGTCACCTTTCCATCTCTCTGTGTACCGCTCCACTGGCGCCCCACTGAAGCTGATATAGGGGACTGCAATAGGCCTGCAAGTCACCTTTCCATCTCTCTGTGTGCCGCTCCACTGGCGTCTAACTGAAGCTGATATAGGGGACTGCAATAGGCCTGCAAGTCACCTTTCCAGCACTCTGTGTGCCGCTCCACTGGCGTCTAACTGAAGCTGATATAGGGGACTGCAATAGGCCTGCAAGTCACCTTTCCATCTCTCTGTGTGCCGCTCCACTGGCGTCTAACTGAAGCTGATATAAGGGACTGCAATAGGCCTGCAAGTCACCTTTCCATCTCTCTGTGTGCCGCTCCACTGGCGTCTAACTGAAGCTGATATAGGGGACTGCAATAGGACTGCAAGTCACCTTTCCAGCTCTCTGTGTGCCGCTCCACTGGCGTCTAACTGAAGCTGATATAGGGGACTGCAATAGGACTGCAAGTCACCTTTCCAGCTCTCTGTGTGCCGCTCCACTGGCACCACACTGAAGCTGATATAGGGGACTGCAATAGGCCTGCAAGCCACCTTTCCATCTCTCTGTGTGCCGCTCCACTGGCGTCTAACTGAAGCTGATATAGGGGACTGCAATAGGCCTGCAAGTCACCTTTCCATCTCTCTGTGTGCCGCTCCACTGGCGTCTAACTGAAGCTGATATAGGGGACTGCAATTGGACTGCAAGTCACCTTTCCATCTCTCTGTGTGCCGCACCACTGGCGTCTAACTGAAGCTGATATAGGGGACTGCAATAGGACTGCAAGTCACCTTTCCATCTCTCTGTGTGCCGCTCCACTGGCGTCTAACTGAAGCTGATATAGGGGACTGCAATAGGCCTGCAAGTCACCTTTCCATCTCTCTGTGTGCCGCTCCACTGGCGCCCCACTGAAGCTGATATAGGGGACTGCAATAGGTCTGCAAGTCACCTTTCCATCTCTCTGTGTGCCGCTCCACTGGCGTCTAACTGAAGCTGATATAGGGGACTGCAATAGGTCTGCAAGTCACCTTTCCATCTCTCTGTGTGCCGCACCACTGGCGTCTAACTGAAGCTGATATAGGGGACTGCAATAGGACTGCAAGTCACCTTTCCATCTCTCTGTGTGCCGCTCCACTGGCGTCTAACTGAAGCTGATATAGGGGACTGCAATAGGTCTGCAAGTCACCTTTCCATCTCTCTGTGTGCCACTCCATTTGGCGCCCCACTGAAGCTGATATAGGGGACTGCAATAGGTCTGCAAGTCACCTTTCCATCTCTCTGTGTGCCACTCCATTTGGCGCCCCACTGAAGCTGATATAGGGGACTGCAATAGGCCTGCAAGTCACCTTTCCATCTCTCTGTGTGCCGCTCCACTGGCGCCCCACTGAAGCTGATATAGGGGACTGCAATAGGTCTGCAAGTCACCTTTCCATCTCTCTGTGTGCCGCTCCACTGGCGCCCCACTGAAGCTGATATAGGGGACTGCAATAGGCCTGCAAGTAAGCTTTCCATCTCTCTGTGTGCCGCTCCACTGGCGTCTAACTGAAGCTGATATAGGGGACTGCAATAGGCCTGCAAGTCACCTTTCCATCTCTCTGTGTGCCGCTCCACTGGCGCCCCACTGAAGCTGATATAGGGGACTGCAATAGGCCTGCAAGTCACCTTTCCAGCTCTCTGTGTGCCGCTCCACTGGCGTCTAACTGAAGCTGATATAGGGGACTGCAATAGGCCTGCAAGTCACCTTTCCATCTCTCTGTGTGCCGCTCCACTGGCGTCTAACTGAAGCTGATATAGGGGACTGCAATTGGACTGCAAGTCACCTTTCCATCTCTCTGTGTGCCGCTCCACTGGCGCCCCACTGAAGCTGATATAGGGGACTGCAATAGGCCTGCAAGTCACCTTTCCAGCTCTCTGTGTGCCGCTCCACTGGCGCCCCACTGAAGCTGATATAGGGGACTGCAATAGGTCTGCAAGTCACCTTTCCATCTCTCTGTGTGCCGCTCCACTGGCGTCTAACTGAAGCTGATATAGGGGACTGCAATAGGCCTGCAAGTCACCTTTCCATCTCTCTGTGTGCCGCTCCACTGGCGCCCCACTAAAGCTGATATAGGGGACTGCAATAGGTCTGCAAGTCACCTTTCCATCTCTCTGTGTGCCGCTCCACTGGCGTCTAACTGAAGCTGATATAGGGGACTGCAATAGGTCTGCAAGTCACCTTTCCATCACTCTGTGTGCCGCTCCACTGGCGTCTAACTGAAGCTGATATAGGGGACTGCAATAGGACTGCAAGTCAGCTTTCCATCTCTCTGTGTGCCGCTCCACTGGCGTCTAACTGAAGCTGATATAGGGGACTGCAATAGGCCTGCAAGTCACCTTTCCAGCTCTCTGTGTGCCGCTCCACTGGCGCCCCACTGAAGCTGATATAGGGGACTGCAATAGGCCTGCAAGTCACCTTTCCATCTCTCTGTGTGCCGCTCCACTGGCGCCCCACTGAAGCTGATATAGGGGACTGCAATAGGTCTGCAAGTCACCTTTCCATCTCTCTGTGTGCCGCTCCACTGGCGTCTAACTGAAGCTGATATAGGGGACTGCAATAGGTCTGCAAGTCACCTTTCCATCTCTCTGTGTGCCGCACCACTGGCGTCTAACTGAAGCTGATATAGGGGACTGCAATAGGACTGCAAGTCACCTTTCCATCTCTCTGTGTGCCGCTCCACTGGCGTCTAACTGAAGCTGATATAGGGGACTGCAATAGGTCTGCAAGTCACCTTTCCATCTCTCTGTGTGCCACTCCATTTGGCGCCCCACTGAAGCTGATATAGGGGACTGCAATAGGTCTGCAAGTCACCTTTCCATCTCTCTGTGTGCCACTCCATTTGGCGCCCCACTGAAGCTGATATAGGGGACTGCAATAGGCCTGCAAGTCACCTTTCCATCTCTCTGTGTGCCGCTCCACTGGCGCCCCACTGAAGCTGATATAGGGGACTGCAATAGGTCTGCAAGTCACCTTTCCATCTCTCTGTGTGCCGCTCCACTGGCGCCCCACTGAAGCTGATATAGGGGACTGCAATAGGCCTGCAAGTAAGCTTTCCATCTCTCTGTGTGCCGCTCCACTGGCGTCTAACTGAAGCTGATATAGGGGACTGCAATAGGCCTGCAAGTCACCTTTCCATCTCTCTGTGTGCCGCTCCACTGGCGCCCCACTGAAGCTGATATAGGGGACTGCAATAGGCCTGCAAGTCACCTTTCCAGCTCTCTGTGTGCCGCTCCACTGGCGCCCCACTGAAGCTGATATAGGGGACTGCAATAGGTCTGCAAGTCACCTTTCCAGCTCTCTGTGTGCCGCTCCACTGGCGCCCCACTGAAGCTGATATAGGGGACTGCAATTGCAGAGTGGTATTTATTTGCTTGGGCCTCGTACACTTCACACACACACTAACTGTCATTCTGCTCCTGAACAAGGCAGTTAACCCAGTGTTCCTCGGCCGTCGTTGAAAATATAAATTTCTTCTTAACTGACTTGTCTAGTTACATAAAGGTATAATAAAATACAAATAAAAAATGATCTCTAGATGTTCTCAGAAGTGTGTCTTCTCCTCTAGAAAACAAAAGCAATCAGTGAAACCTTCTGTTTTCCCAGTTTCTTTGAAAGAGACTATGCTCCCGATTATATTTCCACTCCATGCAGCCCTTCCCTAATCTATAGGAATGTGTCTGTCCGCAATATATCTGCAGTTGCAGGTCAAAGAGTAAGGAGTGATGGATGGCACAAGATAGTCTTAACGCTCAAATAGAAGACTTCTCTCTCGCCCCTCTCCCCCGGCCCCTCTCTCCTTCATGTCCTTCTCTCTCAGTTCCCCCTCCCCCATCCCTCTCTCTCAGATGAACTGTGGTATTGGGCTGACGCCAGTTTATCTCGTCTTCCTCCCCTCGTCCAAATGTCTCCCCTTCCCTCCCCCTCTCCTACCCCCGTTTGGACTGTGTTATCGGCTTGATGACGGCCCAGTGTTGTGGCGTTCATTGATTCTAGCGCGGCTTCTGTAAAGGCAATTCTGTGTCTGTGGCAGAGCCTTCCTCCGCTGGGGAACAGTAGATTAACTACTGACACTAGATCCATCACACAGAGGTGAGGAGGAGAGGAGAGAGGGAGGAGAAGTGGGGAGGAAGGAAAGGAGAGGAAAGGGGTAGATGAGAAGAGGGGGGGAGCGAGAAGAGGGAAGGAAGGGAGAAATAAAGAGGGGGAGAGGAAGGGAGGGGAGAGGAGGAGAGGAAAGTAGATTGGGTAGAAGAGAGGAGCGAGGGACAAGGAGAAAGGAGAGATGCATCTGGGGAGATAACATCATCTCTTTAAACTGGGAAGGGGTGGATACAGGGGAGGCTAATGCATCTGGGGAGATAACACTGCATCATCTCTTTAAACCGGGTGGATACATGGGAGGCTAATGCATCTGGGGAGATAACATCATCTCTTTAAACCGGGTGGATACATGGGAGGCTAATGTATCTAGGGAGATAACATCATCTCTTTAAACCGGGAAGGGGGGGATACATGGGAGGCTAATGCATCTGGGGAGATAACACTGCATCATCTCTTTAAACCGGGTGGGTACATGGGAGGCTAATGCATCTGGGGAGATAACATCATCTCTTTAAACCGGGTGGATACATGGGAGGCTAATGCATCTGGGGAGATAACATCATCTCTTTAAACCGGGTGGATACATGGGAGGCTAATGTATCTAGGGAGATAACATCATCTCTTTAAACCGGGAAGGGGTGGATACATGGGAGGCTAATGCATCTGGGGAGATAACATCATCTCTTTAAACCGGGAAGGGGGGGATACATGGGAGGCTAATGCATCTGGGGAGTTAACATCATCTCTTTAAACCGGGAAGGGGTGGATACATGGGAGGCTAATGCAACTGTTGAGATAACATTGTCTCTTTAAACCGGGTAGATACATGGGAGGCTAATGCATCTGGGGAGATAACATCATCTCTTTAAACCGGGAAGGGGTGGATACATGGGAGGATAATGCAACTGGGGAGATAACATCATCTCTTTAAACCGGGAAGGGGTGGATACATGGGAGGCTAATGCAACTGGGGAGATAACATCATCTCTTTAAACCGGGAAGGGGTGGATACATGGGAGGCTAATGCATCTGGGGAGATAACATCATCTCTTTAAACCGGGAAGGGGTGGATACATGGGAGGCTAATGCATCTGGGGAGATAACATTATCTCTTTAAACCGGGAAGGGGTGGATACATGGGAGGCTAATGCAACTCAGGAGATAACATCATCTCTTTAAACCGGGAAGGGGTGGATACATGGGAGGCTAATGCATCTGGGGAGATAACATCATCTCTTTAAACCGGGAAGGGGTGGATACATGGGAGGATAATGCAACCGGGGAGATAACATCATCTCTTTAAACCGGGAAGGGGTGGATACATGGGAGGCTAATGCATCTGGGGAGATAACACTGCATCATCTCTTTAAACCGGGAAGGGGTGGATACATGGGAGGCTAATGCAACTAGGGAGATAACACTGCATCATCTCTTTAAACCGGGAAGGGGTGGATACATGGGAGGCTAATGCAACTAGGGAGATAACACTGCATCATCTCTTTAAACCGGGAAGGGGTGGATACATGGGAGGCTAATGCATCTGGGGAGATAACATCATCTCTTTAAACCGGGATGGGGTGGATACATGGTAGGCTAATGCATCTGGGGAGATAACATCATCTCTTTAAACCGGGAAGGGGTGGATACATGGGAGGCTAATGCAACTGGGGAGGTAACATCATCTCTTTAAACCGGGAAGGGGTGGATACATGGGAGGCTAATGCAACTGGGGAGATAACACTGCATCATCTCTTTAAACTGGGAAGGGGTGGATACATGCGAGGCTAATGCATCTGTGGAGATAACGCTGCATCATCTCTTTAAACTGGGAAGGGGTGGGTACATGGGAGGCTAATGCATCTGGGGAGATAACACTGCATCATCTCTTTAAACCGGGAAGGGGTGGATACATGGGAGGCTAATGCAACTAGGGAGATAACACTGCATCATCTCTTTAAACCGGGAAGGGGTGGATACATGGGAGGCTAATGCAACTGGGGAGGTAACATCATCTCTTTAAACCGGGAAGGGGTGGATACATGGGAGGCTAATGCATCTGGGGAGATAACACTGCATCATCTCTTTAAACCGGGAAGGGGTGGATACATGGGAGGCTAATGCATCTGGGGAGATAACATCATCTCTTTAAACCGGGAAGGGGTGGATACATGGGAGGCTAATGCATCTGGGGAGATAACATCATCTCTTTAAACCGGGAAGGGGTGGATACATGGGAGGCTAATGCAACTGGGGAGGTAACATCATCTCTTTAAAACGGGAAGGGGTGGATACATGGGAGGCTAATGCAACTGGGGAGATAACATTGTCTCTTTAGACCGGGAAGGGATGGATACATGGGAGGCTAATGCAACTGGGGAGATAACATCATCTCTTTAAACCGGGAAGGGGTGGATACATGGGAGGCTAATGCAACTGGGGAGATAACATTGTCTCTTTAGACCGGGAAGGGATGGATACATGGGAGGCTAATGCAACTGGGGAGATAACACTGCATCATCTCTTTAAACTGGGAAGGGGTGGATACATGGGAGGATAATGCAACTGGGGAGATAACATTGTCTCTTTAGACCGGGAAGGGATGGATACATGGGAGGCTAATGCAACTGTGGAGATAACGCTGCATCATCTCTTTAAACCGGGAAGGGAGGGATACATGGGAGGCTAATGCATCTGTGGAGATAACGCTGCATCATCTCTTTAAACCGGGAAGGGGTGGATACATGGGAGGCTAATGCATCTGTGGAGATAACACTGCATCATCTCTTTAAACTGGGAAGGGGTGGGTACATGGGAGGCTAATGCATCTGGGGAGATAACATCATCTCTTTAAACCGGGAAGGGGTGGATACATGGGAGGCTAATGCAACTGTGGGGATAACACTGCATCATTTCTTTAAACTGGGAAGGGGTGGATACATGGGAGGCTAATGCATCTGTGGAGATAACACTGCATCATCTCTTTAAACTGGGAAGGGGTGGGTACATGGGAGGCTAATGCATCTGGGGAGATAACATCATCTCTTTAAACCGGGAAGGGGTGGATACATGGGAGGCTAATGCAACTGGGGAGATAACGCTGCATCATCTCTTTAAACTGGGAAGGGGTGGATACATGGGAGGCTAATGCATCTGTGGAGATAACACTGCATCATCTCTTTAAACTGGGAAGGGGTGGGTACATGGGAGGCTAATGCAACTGGGGAGATAACGCTGCATCATCTCTTTAAACTGGGAAGGGGTGGATACATGGGAGGCTAATGCATCTGTGGAGATAACACTGCATCATCTCTTTAAACTGGGAAGGGGTGGGTACATGGGAGGCTAATGCATCTGTGGAGATAACACTGCATCATCTCTTTAAACTGGGAAGGGGTGGGTACATGGGAGGCTAATGCATCTGTGGAGATAACGCTGCATCATCTCTTTAAACTGGGAAGGGGTGGATACATGGGAGGCTAATGCAACTGGGGAGATAACACTGCATCATCTCTTTAAACCGGGAAGGGGTGGATACATGGGAGGCTAATGCATCTGGGGAGATAACGCTGCATCATCTCTTTAAACTGGGAAGGGGTGGGTACATGGGAGGCTAATGCAACTGGGGAGATAACACTGCATCATCTCTTTAAACCGGGAAGGGGTGGATACATGGGAGGCTAATGCAACTGGGGAGATAACGCTGCATCATCTCTTTAAACTGGGAAGGGAGGGATACATGGGAGGCTAATGCAACTGGGGAGATAACACTGCATCATCTCTTTAAACCGGGAAGGGGTGGATACATGGGAGGCTAATGCAACTGGGGAGATAACATCATCTCTTTAAACCGGGTGGATACATGGGAGGCTAATGCAACTGGGGAGATAACGCTGCATCATCTCTTTAAACCGGGAAGGGGTGGATACATGGGAGGCTAATGCATCTGGGGAGATAACACTGCATCATCTCTTTAAACCGGGAAGGGGTGGGTACATGGGAGGCTAATGTATCTAGGGAGATAACATCATCTCTTTAAACCGGGAAGGGGTGGATACATGGGAGGATAATGCAACCGGGGAGATAACGCTGCATCATCTCTTTAAACTGGGAAGGGGTGGGTACATGGGAGGCTAATGCATCTGGGGAGATAACGCTGCATCATCTCTTTAAACTGGGAAGGGGTGGGTACATGGGAGGCTAATGCAACTAGGGAGATAACACTGCATCATCTCTTTAAACCGGGAAGGGGTGGGTACATGGGAGGCTAATGCATCTGTGGAGATAACGCTGCATCATCTCTTTAAACCGGGAAGGGGTGGATACATGGGAGGCTAATGCAACTGGGGAGATAACATCATCTCTTTAAACCGGGAAGGGGTGGATACATGGGAGGCTAATGCATCTGGGGAGATAACATCATCTCTTTAAACCGGGTGGATACATGGGAGGCTAATGCAACTAGGGAGATAACACTGCATCATCTCTTTAAACTGGGAAGGGGTGGATACATGGGAGGCTAATGCATCTGTGGAGATAACATCATCTCTTTAAACCGGGAAGGGGTGGATACATGGGAGGCTAATGCATCTGGGGAGATAACATCATCTCTTTAAACCGGGAAGGGGTGGATACATGGGAGGCTAATGCAACTGGGGAGATAACACTGCATCATCTCTTTAAACTGGGAAGGGGTGGGTACATGGGAGGCTAATGCAACTGGGGAGATAACACTGCATCATCTCTTTAAACTGGGAAGGGGTGGATACATGGGAGGCTAATGCATCTGTGGAGATAACACTGCATCATCTCTTTAAACCGGGAAGGGGTGGGTACATGGGAGGCTAATGCATCTGGGGAGATAACATCATCTCTTTAAACCGGGTGGATACATGGGAGGCTAATGCAACTAGGGAGATAACACTGCATCATCTCTTTAAACCGGGAAGGGGTGGGTACATGGGAGGCTAATGCATCTGTGGAGATAACGCTGCATCATCTCTTTAAACCGGGAAGGGGTGGATACATGGGAGGCTAATGCATCTGGGGAGATAACATCATCTCTTTAAACCGGGAAGGGGTGGATACATGGGAGGCTAATGCATCTGGGGAGATAACATCATCTCTTTAAACCGGGAAGGGGTGGATACATGGGAGGCTAATGCAACTGGGGAGGTAACATCATCTCTTTAAAACGGGAAGGGGTGGATACATGGGAGGCTAATGCAACTGGGGAGATAACATTGTCTCTTTAGACCGGGAAGGGATGGATACATGGGAGGCTAATGCAACTGGGGAGATAACATCATCTCTTTAAACCGGGAAGGGGTGGATACATGGGAGGCTAATGCAACTGGGGAGATAACATTGTCTCTTTAGACCGGGAAGGGATGGATACATGGGAGGCTAATGCAACTGGGGAGATAACACTGCATCATCTCTTTAAACTGGGAAGGGGTGGATACATGGGAGGATAATGCAACTGGGGAGATAACATTGTCTCTTTAGACCGGGAAGGGATGGATACATGGGAGGCTAATGCAACTGTGGAGATAACGCTGCATCATCTCTTTAAACCGGGAAGGGAGGGATACATGGGAGGCTAATGCATCTGTGGAGATAACGCTGCATCATCTCTTTAAACCGGGAAGGGGTGGATACATGGGAGGCTAATGCATCTGTGGAGATAACACTGCATCATCTCTTTAAACTGGGAAGGGGTGGGTACATGGGAGGCTAATGCATCTGGGGAGATAACATCATCTCTTTAAACCGGGAAGGGGTGGATACATGGGAGGCTAATGCAACTGTGGGGATAACACTGCATCATCTCTTTAAACTGGGAAGGGGTGGATACATGGGAGGCTAATGCATCTGTGGAGATAACACTGCATCATCTCTTTAAACTGGGAAGGGGTGGGTACATGGGAGGCTAATGCATCTGGGGAGATAACATCATCTCTTTAAACCGGGAAGGGGTGGATACATGGGAGGCTAATGCAACTGGGGAGATAACGCTGCATCATCTCTTTAAACTGGGAAGGGGTGGATACATGGGAGGCTAATGCATCTGTGGAGATAACGCTGCATCATCTCTTTAAACTGGGAAGGGGTGGGTACATGGGAGGCTAATGCAACTGGGGAGATAACGCTGCATCATCTCTTTAAACTGGGAAGGGGTGGATACATGGGAGGCTAATGCATCTGTGGAGATAACACTGCATCATCTCTTTAAACTGGGAAGGGGTGGGTACATGGGAGGCTAATGCATCTGTGGAGATAACACTGCATCATCTCTTTAAACTGGGAAGGGGTGGGTACATGGGAGGCTAATGCATCTGTGGAGATAACGCTGCATCATCTCTTTAAACTGGGAAGGGGTGGATACATGGGAGGCTAATGCAACTGGGGAGATAACACTGCATCATCTCTTTAAACCGGGAAGGGGTGGATACATGGGAGGCTAATGCATCTGGGGAGATAACGCTGCATCATCTCTTTAAACTGGGAAGGGGTGGGTACATGGGAGGCTAATGCAACTGGGGAGATAACACTGCATCATCTCTTTAAACCGGGAAGGGGTGGATACATGGGAGGCTAATGCAACTGGGGAGATAACGCTGCATCATCTCTTTAAACTGGGAAGGGAGGGATACATGGGAGGCTAATGCAACTGGGGAGATAACACTGCATCATCTCTTTAAACCGGGAAGGGGTGGATACATGGGAGGCTAATGCAACTGGGGAGATAACATCATCTCTTTAAACCGGGTGGATACATGGGAGGCTAATGCAACTGGGGAGATAACGCTGCATCATCTCTTTAAACCGGGAAGGGGTGGATACATGGGAGGCTAATGCATCTGGGGAGATAACACTGCATCATCTCTTTAAACCGGGAAGGGGTGGGTACATGGGAGGCTAATGTATCTAGGGAGATAACATCATCTCTTTAAACCGGGAAGGGGTGGATACATGGGAGGATAATGCAACCGGGGAGATAACGCTGCATCATCTCTTTAAACTGGGAAGGGGTGGGTACATGGGAGGCTAATGCATCTGGGGAGATAACGCTGCATCATCTCTTTAAACTGGGAAGGGGTGGGTACATGGGAGGCTAATGCAACTAGGGAGATAACACTGCATCATCTCTTTAAACCGGGAAGGGGTGGGTACATGGGAGGCTAATGCATCTGTGGAGATAACGCTGCATCATCTCTTTAAACCGGGAAGGGGTGGATACATGGGAGGCTAATGCAACTGGGGAGATAACATCATCTCTTTAAACCGGGAAGGGGTGGATACATGGGAGGCTAATGCATCTGGGGAGATAACATCATCTCTTTAAACCGGGTGGATACATGGGAGGCTAATGCAACTAGGGAGATAACACTGCATCATCTCTTTAAACTGGGAAGGGGTGGATACATGGGAGGCTAATGCATCTGTGGAGATAACATCATCTCTTTAAACCGGGAAGGGGTGGATACATGGGAGGCTAATGCATCTGGGGAGATAACATCATCTCTTTAAACCGGGAAGGGGTGGATACATGGGAGGCTAATGCAACTGGGGAGATAACACTGCATCATCTCTTTAAACTGGGAAGGGGTGGGTACATGGGAGGCTAATGCAACTGGGGAGATAACACTGCATCATCTCTTTAAACTGGGAAGGGGTGGATACATGGGAGGCTAATGCATCTGTGGAGATAACACTGCATCATCTCTTTAAACCGGGAAGGGGTGGGTACATGGGAGGCTAATGCATCTGGGGAGATAACATCATCTCTTTAAACCGGGTGGATACATGGGAGGCTAATGCAACTAGGGAGATAACACTGCATCATCTCTTTAAACCGGGAAGGGGTGGGTACATGGGAGGCTAATGCATCTGTGGAGATAACGCTGCATCATCTCTTTAAACCGGGAAGGGGTGGATACATGGGAGGCTAATGCATCTGGGGAGATAACATCATCTCTTTAAACCGGGAAGGGGTGGATACATGGGAGGCTAATGCATCTGTGTAATGTTCTCTGCAGTGGTTTCAATGGGTTTGTCAGAAAGGGCTGTCATTCCAGTGTCGTGGAAAATGGCTACTATAGCTCAGCGTATGCATATTCAACATTTGCACCTTCCAGTTTATTAGGTACTTCAGAGAGAAATGCTGCCGAGCTCTTACAGTGCCTTCGGAAAGTATTCAGACCCCTTGACTTTTTTCCACATTTTTTTACGTTACAGCCTTATTCTAAAATTGATTAAATAAAAAACTATCCTCAGCAATCTGCACACAATACCATAAATTGAAAACAGGTTTTTAGAAATGTTTGCAAATGTATTAAACTTAAAAACAGGAATACCTTATTTACATACAGTTGAAGTCGGAAGTTTACATACACTTAGGTTGGAGTCATTAAACTCGTTTTTCAACCACTCCACAAATTTCTTGTTAACAAACTATAGTTTTGGCAAGTTGGTTAGGATATATACTTTGTACATGACACAGGTAATTTTTCCAACAATTGTTTACAGACAGATTATTTCACTTATAATTCACTGCATCACAATTCCAGTGGGTCAGACGTTTACATACACTAAGTTGACTGTGCCTTTAAACAGCTTGGAAAATTCCATAAAATGACGTCATGGCTTTAGAAGCTTCTGATAGGCTAATTGACATCATTTGAGTCCTACCTTCAAATTCAATGCCTCTTTGCTTGACATCATGGGCAAATCAAAAGAAATCAGCCAAGACCTCAGAAAAAAATTGTAGACCTCCACAAGTTTGGTTCATCCTTGGGAGCGATTTCCAAATGCCTGAAGGTACCACGTTCATCTGTGCAAACAATAGTTTCCAAAGTATAAACACCATGGGACCATGCAGCCGTCATACTGCTCAGGAAGGAGACGCGTTCTGTCTCCAAAGATGAACGTACTTTTGTGCAAAATGTGCAAATCAATCCCAGAACAACAGCAAAGGACCTTGTGAAGATGCTGGAGGAAACAGGTAGACAAACGTATCTATATCGCCAGTAAAATGAGTCCGATATCGACATAACTTGAAAGGCTGCTCAGCAAGGAAGAAGCCACTGGCTCCAAAACAGCCATAAATAAGACAGACTACGGTTTGCCACTGCACATGGGGACAAAGATCGTACTTTTGGGAGAAATGTCCTCTGGTCTGATGAAACAAAAATAGAACTGTGTGGCCATAATGACCATCGTTATGTTTTGAGGAAAAATGGGGAGACTTGCAAGAACACCATCCCAACCGTGAAGCACGGGGGTGGCAGCATCATGTTATGGGTGTGCTTTGCTGCAGGAGGGACTGGTGCACTTCACAAAATAGATGGCATCACGAGGAGGACAATTATATGGATATATTGAAGCAACATCTCAAGATGTCAGTCAGGAAGTTAAAGCTTGGTTGCAAATGTGTCTTCCAAATGGACAATGACCCCAAGCATACTTCCAAAGTTGTGTCAAAATGGCTTAAGGACAACAAAGTCAAGGTATTGGAGTACCAAAAGATTTCTGCAGCTTTGAAGGTCCCCAAGAACACAGAAGATGTTTGAAACCACCAAGACTCTTCCTTGAAGCTGCCAAAGGTGTATGTAACGTATGTAAATGTGATATATCTGTTTTTAAATTTTTAATAAATTAATACAAAATCATAAAAACCTGTTTTGCTTTGTCACTATCGGGTTTTGTGTGTAGAGATTGATGAGGGGAAAAAACAAATGTAATCCATTTTAGAATAAGGCTGTAACCTAACAAAATAGGCATAAAGTCAACGGATCTGAATACTTTACGAAGTATCACCTGATTCAAATTATTATCAAAACTGGACTATTTGGAAAAGTATTTTGAAAATAGTAGAAAATAATACACTGCTAACATAATGGATATGTCTTTCCCTGGCAATAACATTTCCCGACTCAGATTACAGAGTAAATAAACACACCAGCCCAGACGTACCTTGGCCATGGCCTGTGAGTTGGTGAGAGTCTCTGAGAGGCGTGGGTAGGTGTAGGAGCTGTATGGGTGTGTCTGAGGGGGACTCTTAAAGACCCCGCTGGCCCCATAGGGCACGTTGGGCTCCTGGAGGCCGGACCCCGACCTGGAGCGCTGTCGGATGGCCGGCGTGGGGCTGGTCTGCATCACGTACGACGACTTAGGCCTCTTCTCGTACTCGTCTCTGGACATGCCGCTGTAGCTCCACTCGCTATCTGGGTAGTTGATTTGCTCGCTGTGCAGCGAGGCTCGCGATGGTGTCCCCACCATCGACGCATCCCGGTAGTCCTGACTGGACGAACCGCCTACGGATGCACGGTAGTACCCCCCTGTCGTGGACCCGGCAGACCCCCCTGCGCTTCCCACCCCGGACCCAGATCCCACCTCGTCGGCCAAGCGTGCCCCCGCCACCTTGCTCTCCAAGTACGTGTGGTAGTCCGGAGGCAGCTTGGCGTAATCAGTCTTCTGAGGCATGGCATCGGGGTAGAAGGGAACGCGGGTGGCGTGGGTGAGGTGGCCATTCTGTTTGGGGAAGCGGTAGTGTCTCCCCACGGCCCAGTCCCCATCTAGAGCGAAGCCTTTACTGTCCTTCCTGTAGGGCTCCAGAGAGAAGTCCCTACTGGAGGTGTCCAGATCACAGGAGTAGCGGGAGTAGTAGTGGCTGAAGCCGTTCTCCTCAGGGGCGTTGGGGTGGGGGTGTGGAGGGTGGTGAGAGGGGGTTTGGGGGCCCCAGACCCGGCCTGGTGGGGGCCCGTAGGGCTCTCTTTACGCAGGGAGTTGGAACGTGTCACAGAGATGCTGTCGAACTCCTCCAGGAGACCATTGATGGACGTGTCCTTCGGGGGCCGGTTCCCTCGAACGATGGTCTGGGGAACAGACAGTAAACACACAGTTAACGTACTGTAGCTACGCATCGCAGTGAGGGAACCATAGAAATAGAATGGAATAGGAAGATCCATTCTAGTAATTATATTTCTATGAAAGTAACTACCTGCCCATGCACAGTAGATGGACACAGTTAACGTGCTGTAGCTACGCATCGCAGTGAGGGAACCATAGAAATAGAATGGAATGGGAACGTCCATTCTAGTAATTATATTTCTATGAAGGGAACTACCTGCCCATGCACAGTAGATGGATAATAAGTAGCCATGATGATACAAAGGAAATATCTGTACTATCAATGGAAATATTAATAGAAATTGTTCCATTGAGTAACATTCCTCTGATGTGATGTGTATTATGTTTTTTGTGAGAAAATGAAAATGAGAGAGAACCGAATGCCTAGTTCTCATATAGCAACAATAGGCATATCCACACAGCCTGGTCTTATAGACTAGACGTAACATAGTAAACATACATCCAGGATACTCAAATGAGTACGATATGTTACATTTAGCATGGTTACTTAAGACAGAATATTACTTAAGGCAAAAAATAAATTAGGCTGGTTAGTCGGGGTGGATGGGTATGCGTACAACACAAACGTTTGTAAATTCAAAGGTTGCGTGCTCAAATCGCATTGCAAACAACTTTCGAGTTTGAGCTAATAAGCAACTTTACAACTTTACAACTTTTTAGCTACTTTGCAACTACTTAGCATGTTATCTAACCCTTCCCCTAACCCTAACCTTAACCCTTTAAATTAATACCTAACACTAACCTTTACCTTAACCTTAAACCCTAACGCTAATCCCTAGAACACCTAACGTTAGCCACCTAGCTAACATTAGCGTTAGCCACCTAGCCACCTAGCTAATGTTTACCACAACAAATTGGAATTCGTAACATTTCATACTTTTTTCAAATTCGTAACATATTGTACAAATTGCAATGAGTAAGATATTGTACTAATTGGAGTGTCCCGGAATTACTTTTAATATGTTACGTCGCTCCACAACCCACTGTCAGTGTGAGTTGGAGAAAGGACGAAAATAGCTACCCTGAAATGTGAGAAGAGGAGAAAACAAAACGTATATTGGAAAAGATTATGTTCTATCCCATTTCTTTCCCAAAAGATAAGCTTCAATTTCAGTGGGAGGAACTGATCAGGGCACATTAATAATTGTAAGGCGAAAGAAACGCACATCTGTTTAGGCGAGGTGCTGGCTAGCGGAGTAGAACACCTGTTTAGGAGAGGTGCTGGCTAGCGGAGTAGAACACCTGTTTAGGAGAGGTGCTGGCTAGCGGAGTAGAACACCTGTTTAGGCGAGGTGCTGGCTAGCGGAGTAGAACACCTGTTTAGGAGAGGTGCTGGCTAGCGGAGTAGAACACCTGTTTAGGCGAGGTGCTGGCTAGCGGAGTAGAACACCTGTTTAGGAGAGGTGCTGGCTAGCGGAGTAGAACACCTGTTTAGGCGAGGTGCTGGCTAGCGGAGTAGAACACCTGTTTAGGTGAGGTGCTGGCTAGCGGAGTAGAACACCTGTTTAGGCGAGGTGCTGGCTAGCGGATTAGAACACCTGTTTAGGAGAGGTGCTGGCTAGAGGAGTAGAACACCTGTTTTGGAGAGGTGCTGGCTAGCGGAGTAGAACACCTGTTTAGGAGAGGTGCTGGCTAGTGGAGTAGAACACCTGTTTAGGCGAGGTGCTGGCTAGCGGAGTAGAACACCTGTTTAGGCGAGGTGCTGGCTAGTGGAGTAGAACACCTGTTTAGGCGAGGTGCTGGCTAGCGGATTAGAACACCTGCTTAGGAGAGGTGCTGGCTAGAGGAGTAGAACACCTGTTTAGGAGAGGTGCTGGCTAGCGGAGTAGAACACCTGTTTAGGTGAGGTGCTGGCTAGCGGAGTAGAACACCTGTTTAGGAGAGGTGCTGGCTAGTGGAGTAGAACACCTGTTTATTAGAGGTGCTGGCTAGCGGAGTAGAACACCTGTTTAGGTGAGGTGCTGGCTAGCGGAGTAGAACACCTGTTTAGGAGAGGTGCTGGCTAGCGGAGTAGAATACCTGTTTAGGCGAGGTGCTAGCTAGCGGAGTAGAACACCTGTTTAGGAGAGGTGCTGGCTAGCGGAGTAGAACACCTGTTTAGGAGAGGTGCTGGCTAGCGGAGTAGAACACCTGTTTAGGCGAGGTGCTGGCTAGCGGAGTAGAACACCTGTTTAGGAGAGGTGCTGGCTAGCGGAGTAGAACACCTGTTTAGGTGAGGTGCTGGCTAGTGGAGTAGAACACCTGTTTAGGTGAGTTGCTGGCTAGCGGAGTAGAACACCTGTTTAGGTGAGGTGCTGGCTAGCGGAGTAGAACACCTGTTTAAGAGAGGTGCTGGCCAGCAGAGTAGAACACCTGTTTAGGTGAGGTGCTGGCTAGCGGAGTTGAACACCTGTTTAGGTGAGGTGCTGGCTAGCGGAGTAGAACACCTGTTTAGGTGAGGTGCTGGCTAGCGGAGTAGAACACCAGTTTAGGTGAGGTGCTGGCTAGTGGAGTTGAACACCTGTTTAGGTGAGGTACTGGCTAGCGGAGTAGAACACCTGTTCAGGTGAGGTGCTGGCTAGTGGAGTAGAACACCTGTTTAGGTGAGGTGCTGGCTAGCGGAGTAGAACACCTGTTTAGGTGAGGTGTTGGCTAGCGGAGTAGAACACCTGTTTAGGTGAGGTGCTGGCTAGTGGAGTAGAACACCTGTTTAGGCGAGGTGCTGGCTAGCGGAGTAGAACACCTGTTCAGGTGAGGTGCTGGCTAGCGGAGTAGAACACTTGAAAAAGAAAAGGAGAGCTGCTGGCTAGCGGAGTAGAACACCTGTTTAGGAGAGGTGCTGGCTAGCAGAGTAGAACACCTGTTTAGGAGAGGTGCTGGCTAGTGGAGTAGAACACCTGTTTAGGTGAGGTGCTGGCTAGCGGAGTAGAACACCTGTTTAGGCGAGGTGCTGGCTAGAGGAGTAGAACACCTGTTTATTAGAGGTGCTGGCTAGCGGAGTAGAACACCTGTTTAGGTGAGGTGCTGGCTAGCAGAGTAGAACACCTGTTTAGGCGAGGTGCTGGCTAGAGGAGTAGAACACCTGTTTATTAGAGGTGTTGGCTAGCGGAGTAGAACACCTGTTTAGGTGAGGTGCTGGCTAGCGGAGTAGAACACCTGTTTAGGAGAGGTGCTGGCTAGCGGAGTAGAACACCTGGTTAGGTGAGGTGCTGGCTAGTGGAGTAGAACACCTGTTTAGGAGAGGTGCTGGCTAGCGGAGTAGAACACCTGTTTAGGTGAGGTGCTGGCTAGTGGAGTAGAACACCTGTTCAGGTGAGGTGCTGGCTAGCGGAGTAGAACACTTGAAAAAGAAAAGGAGAGCTGCTGGCTAGCGGAGTAGAACACCTGTTTAGGCGAGGTGCTGGCTAGTGGAGTAGAACACCTGTTTAGGCAAGGTGCTGGCTAGCGGAGTAGGACACCTGTTTAGGAGAGGTGCTGGCTAGCGGAGTAGAACACCTGTTTAGGAGAGGTGCTGGCTAGCAGAGTAGAACACCTGTTTAGGAGAGGTGCTGGCTAGCGGAGTAGAACACCTGTTTAGGTGAGGTGCTGGCTAGAGGAGTAGAACACCTGTTTAGGAGAGGTGCTGGCTAGCGGAGTAGAACACCTGTTTAGGCAAGGTGCTGGCTAGCGGAGTAGAACACCTGTTTAGGTGAGGTGCTGGCTAGCGGAGTAGAACACCTGTTTAGGTGAGGTGCTGGCTAGCGGAGTAGAACACCTGTTTAGGTGAGGTGCTGGCTAGTGGAGTAGAACACCTGTTTAGGTGAGATGCTGGCTAGTGGAGTAGAACACCTGTTTAGGTGAGGTGCTGGCTAGCGGAGTAGAACACCTGTTTAGGTGAGGTGCTGGCTAGTGGAGTAGAACACCTGTCTAGGTGAGGTGCTGGCTAGCGGAGTAGAACACCTGTTTAGGTGAGGTGCTGGCTAGCGGAGTAGAACACCTGTTTAGGTGAGGTGCTGGCTAGCGGAGTAGAACACCTGTTTAGGTGAGGTGCTGGCTAGTGGAGAAGAACACCTGTTTAGGTGAGGTGCTGGCTAGCGGAGTAGAATACCTGTTTAGGTGAGGTGCTGGCTAGCGGAGTAGAACACCTGTTTAGGTGAGGTGCTGGCTAGTGGAGTAGAACACCTGTTTAGGTGAGGTGCTGGCTAGTGGAGTAGAACACCTGTTTAGGTGAGGTGCTGGCTAGTGGAGTAGAACACCTGTTTAGGAGAGGTGCTGGCTAGCGGAGTAGAACACCTGTTTAGGTGAGGTGCTGGCTAGTGGAGTAGAACACCTGTTTAGGTGAGGTGCTGGCTAGTGGAGTAGAACACCTGTTTAGGTGAGGTGCTGGCTAGCGGAGTAGAACACCTGTTTAAGAGAGTTGCTGGCTAGCGGAGTAGAACACCTGTTTAGGTGAGGTGCTGGCTAGTGGAGTAGAACACCTGTTTAGGTGAGGTGCTGGCTAGTGGAGTAGAACACCTGTTTAGGAGAGGTGCTGGCTAGCGGAGTAGAACACCTGTTTAGGTGAGGTGCTGGCTAGTGGAGTAGAACACCTGTTTAGGTGAGGTGCTGGCTAGTGGAGTAGAACACCTGTTTAGGTGAGGTGCTGGCTAGCGGAGTAGAACACCTGTTTAAGAGAGTTGCTGGCTAGCGGAGTAGAACACCTGTTTAGGAGAGGTGCTGGCTAGCGGAGTAGAACACCTGTTTAGGCAAGGTGCTGGCTAGCGGAGTAGAACACCTGTTTAGGTGAGGTGCTGGCTAGCGGAGTAGAACACCTGTTTAGGTGAGGTGCTGGCTAGCGGAGTAGAACACCTGTTTAGGAGAGGTGCTGGCTAGCGGAGTAGAATACCTGTTTAGGCGAGGTGCTAGCTAGCGGAGTAGAACACCTGTTTAAGAGAGTTGCTGGCTAGCGGAGTAGAACACCTGTTTAGGAGAGGTGCTGGCTAGCGGAGTAGAACACCTGTTTAGGCAAGGTGCTGGCTAGCGGAGTAGAACACCTGTTTAGGTGAGGTGCTGGCTAGCGGAGTAGAACACCTGTTTAGGTGAGGTGCTGGCTAGCGGAGTAGAACACCTGTTTAGGAGAGGTGCTGGCTAGAGGAGTAGAATACCTGTTTAGGCGAGGTGCTAGCTAGCGGAGTAGAACACCTGTTTAGGAGAGGTGCTGGCTAGCGGAGTAGAACACCTGTTTAGGAGAGGTGCTGGCTAGCGGAGTAGAACACCTGTTTAGGCGAGGTGCTGGCTAGCGGAGTAGAACACCTGTTTAGGAGAGGTGCTGGCTAGCGGAGTAGAACACCTGTTTAGGTGAGGTGCTGGCTAGTGGAGTAGAACACCTGTTTAGGTGAGTTGCTGGCTAGCGGAGTAGAACACCTGTTTAGGTGAGGTGCTGGCTAGCGGAGTAGAACACCTGTTTAGGAGAGGTGCTGGCTAGCAGTGTAGAACACCTGTTTAGGTGAGGTGCTGGCTAGCGGAGTTGAACACCTGTTTAGGTGAGGTGCTGGCTAGCGGAGTAGAACACCTGTTTAGGTGAGGTGCTGGCTAGCGGAGTAGAACACCAGTTTAGGTGAGGTGCTGGCTAGTGGAGTTGAACACCTGTTTAGGTGAGGTACTGGCTAGCGGAGTAGAACACCTGTTCAGGTGAGGTGCTGGCTAGTGGAGTAGAACACCTGTTTAGGTGAGGTGCTGGCTAGCGGAGTAGAACACCTGTTTAGGTGAGGTGTTGGCTAGCGGAGTAGAACACCTGTTTAGGTGAGGTGCTGGCTAGTGGAGTAGAACACCTGTTTAGGCGAGGTGCTGGCTAGCGGAGTAGAACACCTGTTTAGGCAAGGTGCTGGCTAGCGGAGTAGAACACCTGTTTAGGTGAGGTGCTGGCTAGCGGAGTAGAACACCTGTTTAGGTGAGGTGCTGGCTAGTGGAGTAGAACACCTGTTTAGGTGAGGTGCTGGCTAGTGGAGTAGAACACCTGTTTAGGAGAGGTGCTGGCTAGTGGAGTAGAACACCTGTCTAGGTGAGGTGCTGGCTAGCGGAGTAGAACACCTGTTTAGGTGAGGTGCTGGCTAGCGGAGTAGAACACCTGTTTAGGTGAGGTGCTGGCTAGCGGAGTAGAACACCTGTTTAGGTGAGGTGCTGGCTAGTGGAGAAGAACGCCTGTTTAGGTGAGGTGCTGGCTAGCGGAGTAGAATACCTGTTTAGGTGAGGTGCTGGCTAGCGGAGTAGAACACCTGTTTAGGTGAGGTGCTGGCTAGTGGAGTAGAACACCTGTTTAGGTGAGGTGCTGGCTAGTGGAGTAGAACACCTGTTTAGGTGAGGTGCTGGCTAGTGGAGTAGAACACCTGTTTAGGAGAGGTGCTGGCTAGCGGAGTAGAACACCTGTTTAGGTGAGGTGCTGGCTAGTGGAGTAGAACACCTGTTTAGGTGAGGTGCTGGCTAGTGGAGTAGAACACCTGTTTAGGTGAGGTGCTGGCTAGCGGAGTAGAACACCTGTTTAAGAGAGTTGCTGGCTAGCGGAGTAGAACACCTGTTTAGGAGAGGTGCTGGCTAGCGGAGTAGAACACCTGTTTAGGCAAGGTGCTGGCTAGCGGAGTAGAACACCTGTTTAGGTGAGGTGCTGGCTAGCGGAGTAGAACACCTGTTTAGGAGAGGTGCTGGCTAGTAGAGTAGAACACCTGTTTATTAGAGGTGCTGGCTAGCGGAGTAGAACACCTGTTTAGGTGAGGTGCTGGCTAGCGGAGTAGAACACCTGTTTAGGAGAGGTGCTGGCTAGCGGAGTAGAATACCTGTTTAGGCGAGGTGCTGGCTAGCGGAGTAGAACACCTGTTTAGGAGAGGTGCTGGCTAGCGGAGTAGAACACCTGTTTAGGAGAGGTGCTGGCTAGCGGAGTAGAACACCTGTTTAGGCGAGGTGCTGGCTAGCGGAGTAGAACACCTGTTTAGGAGAGGTGCTGGCTAGCGGAGTAGAACACCTGTTTAGGTGAGGTGCTGGCTAGTGGAGTAGAACACCTGTTTAGGTGAGTTGCTGGCTAGCGGAGTAGAACACCTGTTTAGGTGAGGTGCTGGCTAGCGGAGTAGAACACCTGTTTAGGAGAGGTGCTGGCTAGCAGTGTAGAACACCTGTTTAGGTGAGGTGCTGGCTAGCGGAGTTGAGCACCTGTTTAGGTGAGGTGCTGGCTAGCGGAGTAGAACACCTGTTTAGGTGAGGTGCTGGCTAGCGGAGTAGAACACCAGTTTAGGTGAGGTGCTGGCTAGTGGAGTTGAACACCTGTTTAGGTGAGGTACTGGCTAGCGGAGTAGAACACCTGTTCAGGTGAGGTGCTGGCTAGTGGAGTAGAACACCTGTTTAGGTGAGGTGCTGGCTAGCGGAGTAGAACACCTGTTTAGGTGAGGTGTTGGCTAGCGGAGTAGAACACCTGTTTAGGTGAGGTGCTGGCTAGTGGAGTAGAACACCTGTTTAGGCGAGGTGCTGGCTAGCGGAGTAGAACACCTGTTCAGGTGAGTAGAACACTTGAAAAAGGGAGAGCTGCTGGCTAGCGGAGTAGAACACCTGTTTAGGCGAGTTGCTGGAAAAGAACACCTGGAGAGGTGCTGGCTAGCGGAGTAGAACACCTGTTTAGGTGAGGTGCTGGCTAGCAGAGTAGAACACCTGTTTATTAGAGGTGTTGGCTAGCGGAGTAGAACACCTGTTTAGGTGAGGTGCTGGCTAGCAGAGTAGAACACCTGTTTAGGCGAGGTGCTGGCTAGAGGAGTAGAACACCTGTTTATTAGAGGTGCTGGCTAGCGGAGTAGAACACCTGTTTAGGTGAGGTGCTGGCTAGTGGAGTAGAACACCTGTTTAGGAGAGGTGCTGGCTAGCGGAGTAGAACACCTGTTTAGGTGAGGTGCTGGCTAGTGGAGTAGAGCACCTGTTTAGGAGAGGTGCTGGCTAGCGGAGTAGAACACCTGTTTAGGTGAGGTGCTGGCTAGTGGAGTAGAACACCTGTTCAGGTGAGGTGCTGGCTAGCGGAGTAGAACACTTGAAAAAGAAAAGGAGAGTGCTGGCTAGCGGAGTAGAACACCTGTTTAGGAGATGGGTGCTTTAGAACACCTGTTTGAGTGTGCTGGAGTAGAACACCTGTTTAGGTGAGGTGCTGGCTAGTGAGAACACCTGTTTAGGAGAGGTGCTGGCTAGCGGAGTAGAACACCGAGGTGCTGGAACACCTGTTTAGTGGAGTAGAACACCTGTTTAGGTGAGGTGCTGGCTAGTGGAGTAGAACACCTGTTTAGGTGAGGTGCTGGCTAGTGGAGTAGAACACCTGTTTAGGAGAGGTGCTGGCTAGCAGAGTAGAACACCTGCTTAGGTGAGGTGCTGGCTAGAGGAGTAGAACACCTGTTTAGGCCACGTACTGGCTAGAGGAGTAGAACACCTGTTTAGGCCAGGTACTGGCTAGCAGAGTAGAACACCTGTTTAGGTGAGGTGCTGGCTAGTGGAGTAGAACACCTGTTTAGGTGAGGTGCTGGCTAGCGGAGTAGAACACCTGTTTAGGTGAGGTGCTGGCTGGAGTAGAACACCTGTTTAGGTGAGGTGCTGGCTAGTGGAGTAGAACACCTGTTTAGGAGAGGTGCTGGCTAGCGGAGTAGAACACCTGTTTAGGTGAGTGTTTGAGGTGCTGGCTAGCGGAGTAGAACACCTGTTTAGGTGAGGTGCTGGCTAGGTGCTGGCGGAGTAGAACACCTGTTTAGGTGAGGTGCTGGCTAGTGGAGTAGAACACCTGTTTAAGAGAGTTGCTGGTGGAGTAGAACATCTGGAGAGGTGCTGGCTAGTGGAGTAGAACACCTGTTTAGGAGAGGTGCTGGCTAGTGGAGTAGAACACCTGTTTAGGAGAGGTGCTGGCTAGTGGAGTAGAACACCTAGTTAGGAGAGGTGCTGGCTAGTGGAGTAGAACACCTAGTTAGGAGAGGTGCTAGCTAGCGGAGTAGAACACCTGTTTAGAGAAGTGGAAGAAAGTTAGGAGAGGTGCTGGCTAGTGGAGTAGAACACCTAGTTAGGAGCTCAGAAGCAATAATTGAATAACATCATGACAAACATTTTGACAGACAAGATGTCTTGTACCCTGATGAAGACAGCTTGTCTGTCAAAATGTTAGTTATTAGATTACCCAATTATTGCTTCTGAGCTCCTAGAGTGTGCAGCTCTCCTTTTCTTTTTCACATGAATAATTGTGACATTTGGTGCACTGCATTTACACCCCGCTTACACACACACACACACACACACACGCGCGCGCGCGCGTGCACACACACGCACAGTTGCACACACACATGCGCCTCCGCAGGCACGCACACACGCACGCACACGCACCCACACCACACACACACCACACACTGCTGCTTCAAACCCCTAATGCAGCTGAAACAACAGCAGCATTGCTCATCCTCTCCTACCCACGGTAAGCTCTTTACACGGCAGAGAGGGCTGCGTGTGTGTGTGGCGTGTGTACGGTCGCGGTGTGTGCAGATCTCTGTGAGGGGAATCAAAGGCCTGTGTGTCTGTGCCTCCAGAGGATCAAAACAATGTGAGGTTAACATGAGGGTTAGGGCAACAGAGGATGGCACAGCTCTCTCTCTCTCTCTCTCTCTCTCTCTCTCTTTCTCTCTCTCTCAACCATGGATTCTGCTCTGTATCAGAGAATACTACAGAAGAATGTCAGACCATCCATCTGTGAGCTGATGCTAAAGCGCAGCTGGGTCAGGCAGCAAGGCAATGATCCAAAACACACAATCAAGTCTACATGAAAATGGCTAAAAAGCATAGTCAAAATCAAGACCTATTCCCAATTGAGATGTTGTAGCTGGACTTGAAACGGAAGAGTGGGCCAAAACTCCTCCACAGCAACTGATTACTGGTGACTGATCAACAACTACAGGAAGTGATTGGATGGCGTCATTGCAGCTAAAGGTGGCACAACCAGTTATTGAGTGTAAGGGGGCAATTACCTTTTCACACAGGGGAATTGAGTGTTGCATAACTTTGTTTATGAAAGAAATGAAATAAGTATGTAATTGTTGTGTTATTTGTTCACTCAGGTTCCCTTTATCTAATATTCGGTTTTGGTTGCAGATCTGACAACATTCAGTATCAAAAAATAAAGAAAATTAGAAAGGGGGTAAATACTTTTTATTGCTCTGTACGTCCCAGAC